>NW_026057579.1:13651006-13951006 GCF_023721935.1 Panthera uncia
GGATCCTTTTATTTAAAGGAATCGGTTTCTTGGGGCGCCTGGGTGGCTCAGTCGGTTAAGCGGCCGACTTCGGCTCAGGTCATGATCTCACGGTCTGTGAGTTCGAGCCCCGCGTCAGGCTCTGTGCTGACAGCTCAGAGCCTGGAGCCTGTTTCAGATTCTGGGTCTCCCTCTCTCTCTGCCCCTCCCCTGTTCACGCTCTGTCTCTCTCTGTCTCAAAAATAAATAAACGTTAAAAAAAAATTTTTTTAAAGGAATCGGTTTCTAGATCTTGAGCCTTCATACATTTTCTTCTCTCAAAGTGATCTAAGAACACACATGCCCAGTCTCTTTTCCTATCCTTCCTTCACTCAGTGCCTTTGTCTTCTTTACAAAGTCAAGGCGTATCTCTTGCTCATCTGGAATCTTTCTATGCTTTCTAAGTACACTGCCCTACACGATGGAAAATTCTCAAAGACACCAAACATTTGAACATTTCACAAATATATCCCTCCTGAGGACGAGTCACAGGAAAAGTGATAAAGTCTGGTTTGCTTAAGAGGGCCCAGCTTTCACCAATTAGGTTAGACGGCAACATTATTCATAAGTTGAATGAGTCAACTCTGAAGCTCCGAAGTTTGAAAAAAGAAATTTTTTTTTAAGTTTACTCATTTTTGAGAAAGAGACAGAGTATGAGCAGGGGAGGGGCAGAGAGAGAGAGAAAGAGAGGGAGACAAAGAATCTGAGGCAGGCTCCAGGCCCTTAGCTGTCAGCATAGAGCCCAACACAGGGCTTGAACTCATGAACCGCGAGGTCATGACCTGAGCCGAAGTGGGATGCTTAACCGACTGAGCCACCAGGCACCTCTGAAGCTCCCAAGTTTTGATAACACTATGTTCAGGGGTGCCTGGGTGGTTCAGTCGGTTAAGCGTCCGACTTCAGCTCAGGTCATGATCTCACGGTTCATGAGCTGTCAGCACAGAGCCTGGAACCTGCTTCAGATTCTGTGTATCCCCCTCTCTCTGTCGCTCCCCTGCTCGCGCTCGGTCTCTCTCTCTCCCTCTCTCTCAAAAAATAAACAAACATTAAAAAAAATGTTTAAACCACATATCTAAAATAAATGCCCAAGAAATGATTCTACTGCATCCACTTAATTTTAATGGGAAAAAATGTAGATGTAAGCTTGAAAATGTGTGACCACATAACTTTTTCCAAATTATTTTAGGAGATAAGTGAACCAAAAAAATGTTTGAAGGTCAATGTTCCAGAGCAATTTTACCCAAGGTACGTTATGTAAAACAAGCTTTATGAGCCTATAAAAGGGTCCTGTGGCCAAAGATGTTTGAGAAACACTGCATGTTGTACATGCACAAGCACATTACAAACCCCAAGAAGTCCTTTGGAAAAAACTCTGGGTTTTCTTTAACTTGGTGGTTTTTTTTACACCTTCGGCCATGGAGCCTTTTTGCACACCCCGTCTATTTACATCCCTCCGAACTGGCGGTCCGTGAAGCACATTTTGTGAAATGTTGCTCTCTGCGGCTAGTCTGTTTCAACCAGGCCTCACCGCCGCCATACCCTTCCCTCCTGACCTGTAACTGTCCTCCGCTTTGTAAATGATAATCCAGCACAAGATAGATTTGATCACTAGACTCACTGAGAGGAGGTAAACCACTGGGAGGGCACTCCCTTCCTTCCAATTCTTCTGTCTTCAGGGTAACATGATAAAAGAATTATCAGAGCCCAGAGAACAGCTTGTATTTATTTCTTGATACATGTGTGCTACACATGCAAGATGCTAATCACATACGCATCTCTGTGGGTCTTGGATCTCTGACTCTAGTCTACAGACACTACATTAATTTCTCCTTGAAACATTCACAGTAACATGAATCCATCATGGGCTTTCCTCATCGCTTGTGATGCAACAGGCATCTTCCCATTGATTTTATAGCCCCAGAGATTAAGGTCAAAGAGCTATTGGAAAATACAATGTGCTAATGACTCACTTCACCACTGTCTTTCCTGAAGAAAAGTGAATAAAATAAACAGACATTTCCTTTTTGAATCCTATCCCAGTGATATAAGCACGGTAAGAAGACACATTAGGGAAAGACTCTCAAATGGAGAGGAATGGGTCCCAAATTGACTTTTAAATGCTAAAATAGGATGCTCAGGACCAGACCAAAATGGTTTCAATTCTTCCTAAAAACTCTGTGCCTATTTAAAATACAAACTGTGGCAGGAGTTCCAGGAAAATGCCTAGGACGGTAGAATAACCCCTTCCAATCAGTAACACATCTATCAATTCCCTCCTAGTCGGTGACTATCATAAAACTTGATTCAGAATCACAATAAGTACCCCACAATTTCTGGGATTAAATCACCAAATACAGCCGAGTGTTGTGATGAATTTCTGGCAGGCTAAATAAAAAGAACTTTAGGGGCGCCTGGGTGGCTCATTCGGTTAAGCATCAGGTTCTTGATTTCAGCTCTCTCACTCTCTTTTTCTCTCTCAAAAGAAAAAAAAAAAGGATTTTAAAAATTTGTGAGTATTTTGAAGAACTTATTTATCAGGTCTGGTGGGCTCTAGCCTTAACTTCTACCTACTGATTTTCTACTATAACTTCCCAAACATATAGCAAGAACAAGGGATTCTAAATTTCATACTTATACATACATTATTCTCATATCCCTATTTCCCATTTCTTCCTACTAAGAAGTAAACATCACAACAATCAAGTCCTTTCTGATAATGGAACTGAAAGCAACTTTAGAGACCATGCTAACTGTAGGAAATACTACGTAGACAGAAAAGTCCAAGAAGAACATGTTGAAGGTAGGGGAAAAAGTATTTTCAAGATTTTAAATGAAAGCATCAATGGATATTATCACTTCACTAGCCAGAATTTCTAATATTAGGAAATGGTACTGGCCACATGCTGTTGAATGGAAGAAGCCAGACACAAAAGAACACATACTGGATCATTTGAAAGTTCATAAAAAAACCAAAACTGATCTATTCTTGTAAGAGTAAGCTACTGATTATTCTGGAAGAAAAATACATTGTTCTACACATAGGCTATATACAGATACAAAGTTTTTTTAAAAATATAACAAACATTGGGGTGCCCGGGTGGCTCAGTTTGCTGAATATCCGGCTTTGGCTCAGGTCATGATCTCATGGTTCACAAGTTCAGGCCCCACATTGGGCTCCATACTGACAGCTCAGAGCCTGCAGCTCAGAGCTGTGTCTGTGTCTCCCTCTCTCTCTGCCCTTCCCCCACTTGTGCTCTGTCTCCCTCTCTCTCACTCAAAACTAAACATTAACAAAAATTTTTAAATAAATAAATTGTATATATATACATATATATTGTATATGTATATACATATATACATATACATGTATATGTATATATGTATAATGTATGTATAGACATATATTATGTACATATATATATATACATGTATATGTATATATATATATATGGGGGTGCCTGGGTGGCTTAGTCAGTTGAGTGTCGACTTCAGCTCAGGTCATGATCTCATGGTTCATGAGGTGGAGCCCCATGTTGGGCTCTTTGTTGACAGCTCAGAGCTTAGGGCCTGGAGCCCACTTGGGATCCTGTGTTTCCCTTTCTCTCTGCCCCACCCCACTCATGGTGTGTGTGTGTGTGTGTGTGTGTGTGTGTGTGTGTGTGTCTAAAATAAAATTTAAAAAATCAAAAAGTTTATATATATATATACATATATATGTGTATATATATATGTGTGTGTGTGTGTATATATATATATATATATATATATATAAAACAAATGATATAGTTTCCAGTATAATCCACCAGAATTTTTTCCCACCAATACTTTGTCAATATGGCTTTATGAGCAGATGTAAAGTGACCTCACATAACACACAAAAAAAATCTTCATTTCCTTTTTTCCCAGAAAAAACGCACTTCTACTTGCTGAGTCAGGGTAATCCATCAGGGTGTTATAGATTGACTTTCAAAATGACCCCAATTCTCCACCTCTCCATGTATCCATGCCTCTTGCTATGTCCTCACCTGAATGTGGGCTGCCCTTATTACTTCAGTCTTTCAACCACAGGACAAAGTTGAAGTGACAATGTGTCAGTTCCAAGCCTAAGACTGTAAAGCTTTGTGTGCTTTCACTCTCTTGAACCCTGCCACCAGCCTGCGAACAGCCCGTGTTAGCTGCCCAGAAGATGAGTGACTTTGTGTAAGACAGCAGATTCATCCTAGCCGAGACCATCCTGGACCATCTAGCCCCAGGCACCCAGCAGCAGATCACGGATGCAAGAATGAGCCTGGCTGAGATCATCCGCCCCTGGCCTGGGTCAGCAAACCTGCCCAGTTGCACCTAGAAGTGTGGCAACTACATGATTATTTTATTTAATTGTTAACTGACAGGGGAAAGGAGAAGAGATGATCCTAGAAAAGGAATGCCTCAGAATCTAAATGAACTATAGCCTAAATAACAGTACAGAAGCATCAACGCAAAACAAAAGCACACAAATAAAAACAAGAGTATTTAGAAGCATAAATATTCTGCTTCTTAAAAACTTCACGCTAAAACTGAAGAGGTACAGGGAAGCCTGGGTGGCTCAGTTCGTTAAGCGTCCAACTTCGGCTCAGGTCATGATCTCATTGGTTCGTGGGTTCGAGCCCCATGTTGGGCTCTGTACTGACAGCTCAGAGTCGGGAGCTGCTTCAGATTCTGTGTCTCCCTCTCTCTCTGCCCCTTCCCTGCTCATGCTCTGACACTCACTCACTCTCTCTCTCTCTCTCTCTCTCTCTGTCTCTCTTTCTCAAAAATAAATATATATTAACAAAAATTTTAAACTGAGGGGGTACGACTTACATGATGTGATAAATAATGTGATAAAAAAAAACTTCACACACCAGATACATTTACAAGGCAACTTGCTATAAAATTAGACGATGAAGTTTGGACAACTCTATGATTTCTAAACCAATTTCAAACCAGTAAAGAGCTTAAGAGCTAAACATAGAATGTGAAAGTATCAGCGGGCATCCACTATCATTCTCAGCTCTACCATTTGCTGAGCAAGGCTTTAGGTCATGGTTTCCCCACCTGCAACAAGTAGGTGGGGTCACTGTCAAGACCTTAGAGATGAGAAAACACATTAAAAGTACTTTCATAAACTGCACACTGCTATATAAATGTTAAGAGCACAGGGAGGAGTACTCAGGCTGCGGAGGTAAATTCCACCACTCTCCAGCTACATGACCTTCCATCGCTTAATTTTCTGGAGTCAGAAGACTCACTTTCATTACCAGTTTAAAAGAAAAAAAAAAAAAAAAAAGGTAACAGTACTTATCTCCCAGGGTTGTTCAATTATGACACACCTAAGCATCCGACACAATGGCTCCACCAAATAGGCACTGAATAAATGCTAGCAAAATATATAAATGGGCAGATACAAAATATGCAAGCAATGATGACCAGAAAGGAAATCTATTTTATGAGAAAAAAGAAATCAAGTTATTCTCGTGTAAGTAATATCATAAGGAGACGAGCCTCACGTTAACAAAATCAACAGTAATGAGAAATGGAGCAGTAGCTGGTCTAGCTAGTTCCAAAAAGTTGGGTAAGAACTAAAGAGTATTAGAGGAAGAACTTAGGTTATATACAAAAGGCTTATTAAACTGGGCCTGAGGAGCGCCTGGGTGGCTCAGTCGGTTGAGTTTCCAACTTCAGCTCAGGTCATGATTTTACAGTCTGTGAGTTCGAGCCCCGCTCAGAGCCTGGAGGCTGCTTCAGATTCTGTGTCTCCCTCTCTCTCTGCCCCTCCCCGACTCATGCTCTGTCTCTCTGTCTCAAAAATAAAATAAAAAACATTAAAAAAAAATTTAAACTGGGCCTCAGTGCTAGTGAACTTAGGATCACAGACCATGAAGTCACCTGCTGTCAGGATCACCATCACTAAAAACATCTTTATGTCTGTACATGGTCATTGTCTCCCTTGTACCTTGTTCCAAACGCCACAAGAAGGCAGCCCTGCACAGGCTGGGTGGGCGGACCTTGAGTGAGAGGGAGTAAGGATGCAAGAGAGGGAGAGCACAAAACTCTCACTACTAAGTTAAAGCCATTTATTTTCACTCTATGGAAATTCTCACCAAAACCTTTGAAAGAAACCACAAATGTCAAGGACATAATATATATAACAAACTATATCAATGTTCCTCTATTTAAATATAAACTTAAAAGAAGCTTACAGTCACTAGCCACTATATCAAACAAATTTTGCATTCAGCCTGCCCCCTCCCCATACCGTAATAATTAATTCATCCACCTTCACCTACACCTGTGGGATTCAGCAGGCACAGCATAGCACATACTCTCCCATGCCCGTGTCTTAATCTCCTCTGGTCCCGATGACTTTCCCAACTCCGATACCATCTTTCCCAAACTGCAATTATTTTAAGGTAAAATTATTCTTACGTAGAAAACTCAGAGGAAATTATTAAAACCACCAAGAGTTAGTTCCAATAAAACAGTGAATATTAAATTACAATCTTGCTCACAGCCATATTCAATATAAAGTGCCTGGGGAGAGCCTAAACAGGGAGGCAAGGGAGGAGAGGAGGGACCTATGGTCAGTGGGCTCTCTAAGGCTAGTGAGAAGGGAAATGCACATCCTCTCCAAAAGTCATGTGTACAGGATAAATCACAGCTTGGAACCAGTCATTTCTCTTGTAAAAAGAACCATGGATTCGCTGAAGCTTTACGTTCAAGTACACTCATGACAGTATATGTATTAAGAAAAAATAGAAACTAATCTGAAAATAGCACTTTAGAATAATTAAATGAATTCTCCAGTATCCATTAACTAGGATACTACGTCTGCATTAAAATAATTCTTAATAGGTTTAATAACATGAGAAAGTATTATCTATTAAGTAAAAACAGTTTTCACACTTATCTGTGAAATATGATGTAAATATCTATCTATCTATAGATATCTATAGATATATAGCAGGAACTACAGCAAAATTCACCAATTTTTGAAGGTGATAAAGGTAATTTCTTTTCTTTTTTACATTTTTTTACCATTTATTCACTTTTGAGGGAGACAGAGTGTAAGTGGGGGAGGGGCAGAGAGAGGGAGACACAGAATCAGAAGCAGGCTTCAGGCTCTGAGCTGTCAGCACACAGCCCGACACGGGGCTCAAACTCACGAGCTATGAGATCATGTCCTGAACTGCAGTTGGACGTTTAACCAACTGAGCCACTCAGGCACCCCAGGTAATTTCTACTTTTTATACATTTCTCTAGTTTCTAAGTTTTAAACACTAGGTATGAATTATTTTATAAATAAAAAAGACAATGTGTTTGTTTTAAAGATTAGGTTTTTAAGTGCTATCCAATTTGCTAACTAAATGGGAACTTTCTCTCTGAAATTGCAGTGTTCGGTTCATTCCTTAAGCACTTACCACCTGCCGCCTTGATATTTGAGTTGTAAGTAAGAACAGGGATCTTCATGAGGGCGGGAATTGAGTCTTATTATATTCTAATATTTCTCAGAGTATCCCCATTTAAATCATCATTAAATATCTATAAAGCAAGTGAGCTAATGAATGGCAGATATTGATGCAGATGGGCTGCTTAATTCAACAGGGAAAAAAGACTACCTGTGGATAACAATTATATAAGTTGGAGCTTTGTTTTCTCAAAGCCTTTTCCACATCCTCAAAGAAAATTTATAATACATACATACATTAAATATCACACTCCAATACTGATATCTTGGATTTTAAAAAGCTCAATTCTGATATGGATATATGTTAAAGAAATGTAACACAGTAAAACTCGTGCTTTGGCAGTCTCCCAGGCTCCAAACGCTTAGCAACTGAAAACGAACTATTAAAAGAAGATTAAAAAACAAAAGAAACATCTCAGTAAATCTGAAACGGCATAGAAATACATGGTAGTGGGTGGAGCTACTGAATTTCTGTGTCTACCGCCCAGAAGGAAACAGGGGCAGCCAGGATTTAGCAACGGAAGGTAAGAATCCAAAAGAACCTGTGCAGAAGCATTCTTCCTCAGCAACTGAAATCTAGCAAAACTTGTCAGCATGCTTAAAAAGTTAAATGAATGAATATATTTAAACGGAAAGAAACAAGACCAGGCAGCTCTGAAAAATTATTAGAAACCTCAGAAATGGAAAACAATCTTAAAACTACAAGTCTAATGGATCGGACAGAGTCCAGATAGGCTTAATAAAACAAGACTGAGAAAACTTTAAGATGGAACTGAGATATTCATTCAAAATGCAACCAAAAAAAAAAAAAAAAGACGAAAGGATACAAGCACAAAAGACTTGCTCAGAGACATGAAAATTAAAGACATCTCCAACACTAGTCAATAGGAGTTTCAGCTGAGAAACATGGTAGAAAAACAATATTTGAAGAGATAAGAGTTTATCATTTTTCAAATTTGAAGACAGACATGACTGTTCAGATGGACAATGCACTCTGTCCACTGAGCAAAATCAAAATAAATGCAAATATTAACACATCATGATAAAACTACAGAAAACAAAGAATTCAAAGATCTCAAAAGAGAGAAAGAGAGATTACCTACAAAGGAAGAAAGTATCAAAAAGAAGTCAGAAGACACTAGCACAATGTGGTCAAATGTATTGCTGGCAAACAACCTGGAACTGAACACCTGACCAGTGTCCTTACAGAATGAGCTCCAAGCAAAGATATTCTCAGACATATAAAGTATATACTTCTCAGTGACCCTCACTTAAAGAACTGTCAAAGAATATAATCTTAAAATACAGACTGGCAAATAAAAATACAGGACACACAATTAAATTTGGACTTTAGACAAACAAGTACTTGTTAGTATATATGTTCCAACCAAATTATTTGCTATTTATCTGAGATTCAAATTTAACTGGCTATCCTGTATCTTATCTGGCAAACCTACCTCAAAAACAAAAACAAAACAAAACAAAAAACTCATGAGCCCACAAAACAAGCACAGGATACAAGAAACAATGCTGAATGAAAAACCTGGTAAAATGCCAGTACATTCATTTAACTATTAACTGGATTAAAAAAAAACTTCGATGTCCATTAACTATACCTTTGAAAATAACTATAAAATGGTGACTCATTCTGTTACCCAGCGCTATGCCAGAGACCACGTTTTCTACAACCAAATATGTTTTCTTGAGGGTCTCACCTGCACTTTCGAGTTTTCCCAAAGTACTCAAAGACCAGCCTTCTTCTATATCCTTACCATAATACAGTCACAGTATTTTGTAATCATTAAGGTGTCTGAAATAGATGCTATTGCCCAGCCAAGCTCTTCATAACCCCAAATCCCCCAAGTATGGCTTACTGATACACAGTATTAAGATTGTGAGTTTCATTTAATCACAGAGATATGCCCCTGAAGAAAAAAAAAAAAAAAGTCCATTATCTTTTCTATGTTCCAAACAAACTGTGGTTTCAAATGCACTTTGGGGCACCACCTTAAAGGAATCCCACACTTGGGACTGTCCATGGTAATGGATACAATGATGCCCTATCGTATCTGTTTTGTAAATCTATTTTATTGAAGCAGAATAACTGGTGTAAAAAAAATTGAGGTGGAAAGTTACGTGGACAGCTCTGTCAGAGCTGCTGTAATGGGCTCATCTCGAGTCAGCTAAAATTTAGCTAGCTGGGAGAGTGAACAAAGCAAACTGAGTCCTGCTGATTTCCAACTGACTTAATTACACTGAGCCCAAGGTCCAGAGGGATGCCTTATTCACCAGGCCTCTCCTCAGTCTGTAGCTTAGGGGAACCCTGCCAATTAATGTTTATGGATTACTGAATATTCGTTAATGTTTGAGATTATCTATGAAAAAGGAGTATACATACACTGGATTATGAAAGTGCAGACATCTCACTTACATATCGTGGCGTTGCCCACAGCACCTCTCAGCACATGCTAACACAAAATGTATAGAATAATACTAGGTTGATTTCATACCTACAGCTCATGAAATGAATGATTTCTGTGTATCCAAAGAGGTATTTGCTTTTAACAAAAGACTTCACTAAATAGATTGGTCCCCAAGTGATTTCAGAACCAAATTGCATTTTATTGGATTTACGCCTAATTTTTAAGAGCTCATTTATCTCATGACAAAGTTATGGGCAAGTGAGAATACTCAAAATGCAGGGAACAAGTGAGCTCCAGAGTCAAGGAGTATGAAAGCAGGCGCTCCTATTACCATATTCATGGGGTATTATTCCATTTAATTCTAGCTCTACATCAAACCTTAGCATAATAATCAAATGACAAATGTTGTTCTAGATCTACCAGGAAATATGCTTGTATTGTTTGTTATGATAAATGAAGCAAATTATAACAATTCCATAATGTTAAGGGTAGTGAGGGCAGGTTTGAGAGCTCCGTGTGTGTGCAATAAATCATTCCTTTGAAAAGATAATCGCAGCACCGCTAGAGAGGAAAAAACCCAACTTGGAGGGCAATTATTTGAAAGCTCCTCAAATTAACTTGTGCACAGTTGGTTCTTTGTTACTGAGCCCACATTACTAAACGTTGTTTCAGGACATTAGTTCGCCTAGGTGAAGGAAATAATGTAATTCTAGTTATTAATCACTTTAATTTTAAATATGCTTTGTAAACTGAGAAGACATTAAACTCTAAGAACAATGTGGAACGCACAAGTAATTAGTGGTTAATGGGCTCCTTTTGAAAAACTCTGGGATAACGAAAACTAAAGCTTCGAGCTCTAGGAAAAAGGAGTGTACATATGTAATGTGAGAAAGTTCTATTTCATTTTACTGACCAATAGTGTCACAAAGGGAGTGAAATTAAGCCCTTCTCTCAAAAGTAATTTTAATAGATTATGATGAATGAAATCATATTATTTTATGAGTCAATCTTCTCTGCAGTATAATTTAGCGGTGCCTTTTTGAGGCACCATGAAATAGAATTTTCTGTGATACTTCACTCCAGATTCCCTGCCAAAAAGTCTGACACTGTTTTGCAAATATCCTCCTGAGACAAACGTAAGCCAGGATTTGGTGTTACTGACTGTCAGGGCAAAGAACGAGATGGAACCATTTCCTGTGCTCAGTGTGAACAAAACTTGCAAAAGGTCACTCCATACCATTCATACCAGAAGAGATAAATACAAAAATAACAACAAAAATCAAGCAATTATTTAAAAGATCCTTCATTCTCTTTTGCTAAGATATGTGGCCGATGTTTACTTCTACTTCCATCGTGGTATTTTTACAAACACTGTTAGAACCTTGAACCAGCTAGAAGAAGGAATATGTTGGATAACCATCCTTTCTTATTACAATAAATCTTATTAATATTGATTGCATTACCTTCTAATACTCCTCACAACAGATGGCGTACCTTCTAACAGCACGGCTAGTTCTAAAGAGCTGGTATCTACATTAGTTATACCTTAGATACATGTAAAATCAGTAAAGGAGGCCATGTTGCACACAGAAACAGAGGTGGTTTGGGAGCTTAATCCTGGCTGAGCCTCTCATTCTCTGTGCGATCTTGGTAAAGTGACTTACTCTGTGTCTTGGTTTCAATTGGGATTAATAATGTCTAAAGCCCACCCCACCCCTTCTTACCCCACAAAAACATGCACATTCTTCATAATTTGACATCAGGAAATTAGGAGCACCCGACATTCTGGAGCATCTCTGAATATTAGTTACAGCAGGTTTGCAACGTGGAAGGATAAACAAGGATCCTCCTGAGAGGAGGCAAACACACCTCTTCACAGGGCACACTTCAGGAAACTTCCTATCGTGGAACTAAAATGTGTATGACAGACCCAGCTGTCATTTCTTTCTTCTCATCCATAGCATCTATCCCAGGCAACAGAGTAATGATAGCCATCAGACACCTGGAATGTACCTACAAAGTCTCCCAACCTCATGGACTGTGCAGGACAGAAATTCCCTGGAGCACCCCATGGCCAGTTGTTTTTAAGGGTCTACTGAATTATGCCCAATGCAGGAAGCTCACTACTTGCAAAGGCATTTCAGTACAGTGTTGGGGAATGCTGTTCCACAGAAAAAGTTTGCTCTGAGTTGTCAATATGCCTCCTTTTAACTCCATTCTATTATTGACTGGTTTTTGAAGCAACTCATAAAGACTTATTTTGCAATGCCTGGGTGGCTGAGTTGGTCAAGCATCCAACTCTTGATTTTGGCTCAGGTCATGATCTCACAGTTCATGAGTTCAAGCCCCGCATCAGGCTCTGCACGGACAGTGCGGAGTCTGCTTGGGATTCTCCTTCCCTCCCTCTCTCTCTGCTCCTCCCCCACTCACATTCTCTCACTCTCTCTCAAAATAAATAAATAAACTTAAAAAAAAATAAAAATCAAAGACTTGTTTTGTAGAACAGTGGATCCAACATTTAAAGGCATGTTTATAAGGCAGCCATTCTATTTCTCTGTACTCTGCTCTTCTCCAGGGCTAAACACCCTCAGGATTCCAGGCCCCTCATAAGCTCTGTTGACTTTATTAGCCAAAAGACAACGAATACCAAACACCCAAACCCCAAATTCAGTCTGACTAGCAGAGGACAAGATTGTTACTTCCAAACCCCTGCTCATTCTGCTTCTACTAATGCATTCTAAAAATGGGCTAGGGCTTGTCATACAGATTTTCATCCAAATCTGTGAAGCAATCACTTCATTTATGCTGTAGAATATATATTTAGCCATCTGTCCATTCAACATCTTCATTCTTCCATCCATTTCAATTTTCCATCCATTTAATACAATCTCTTAAGGATATCTTAAATTCTACTGATTCCTACGTAATACTGATTAATCCATTATTCCCACGTTACTAAGATGTTTCTTACACAGTGTCTTGGGTGCCCTCTCCTTGAGCAGTTAAATCTAACTTTCAGGAGGATTACCATATTTTAAGGCAACACTTTTTTAAAATGCATGGTACACCTATGTACATTTCAAAAGAAAATTCTTTTCTTGCTAGAGCTCTACAGATCATAAAAGTTAGATAGATGCAATATGGAACAACCTGAGAAAATTCTCAGGTAATTAAGACAGTCCACTGACATGACCCTTTTAATAGGAATTAATCTAGACTTCGTAACATTACCTTAATCTACCCTGTCCTATATAAACACATACTGGTCAAGGATACAGAGCCCCAGACAACAAGTTGGAAAACATGTGCTGTGTTCTTAATGTGGATTTTGGTTCACTAATGGAGGCTCTTTCTCCATTTTAATATACACACATTTCCAAGTTACTAATAACACTTTTACCCAGACATTTAAGGGGAAACTAGGAGCATTAATTGGACAAATCACAGAGTAAATGAAACAAAATTTGATATCATATGTGGGTACTAAACTAGGTACTCGTAAACCTGAGTTACAACCCCAGCTCTATTTAGCCTCAGGAAAGTCACTACACCAGTCTGGGCTTGAATGTCCTGGTCTGTAAAGTACAGACACTGGGCTACGGGATCTCTGAGGTTCCCCCTGCTTGTTCAAATCTGCTATAAGGTGCAAAATAAACTGAGCAAAAGCACTCAGGACATTTCACATTTAGCTACAGAGCTTTACCTATTGCCTAGGAAATGTGTATGCACCCTGACATTTAATACTTAAATACTTTGAGGTGGCTAGCAATATTCTGATGAGAGGGAAATAAAGGAACTCTACTACCCAATCCTGTGTCAGCAAGGAAGGCACACTGCTAGGTACACATGCATACTTATATGCATGCACATGCACCCACGCATGGAAAGGGAGCGACCAGCATGGAGACCATACGGTGCTCTGTAATATAATCCAATCTCCTGTGGATTTCATCACAAATTAACATAGGGGGAAAAAAGTTCCATGACATTTAAATGCTATTAATTCTAGCAACCATACACTATAACTCTTTGCTTCCTTATAGATAAATTGAGTGAGCGAGAGGCAGTTCATTGTTGTGACTTTCTCATATGGGGCTAATGAGAAAATTGTGGTCAAATAACTTAAGATTCCTAAAAAGCCAAAGCAACGGAAATCCACACCAATGAACTCAGTTAAACTTACCTTGACAAAAGGTGTTGTTGACCCGCTTATAACCTTGCAGACATTCCATCATTTGGTTATATCCATGATACGCTGTAAGGAAGAAAGAATGCGTTGTTACACGCTTAAATTCTTACAGTCCTAAACTGCCTGTTGTGATAACCTAATCCACGGAAGTCATCAGTGGTCTGTATCATTCATTTCTAAGATACCCAATTCAATGTATATCAGTTTCTTTTACATTATACTCAGTTATAAATATACCACTTATTTTGCAATGTATATAGTCCCAAGTAGTTGTCAGCAAACCTTGATAACATTAATCAAAAGAATCATAAAAGGGGAGCCTGGGTGGCTCAATCGGTTGGGCGTCCGACTTCGGCTCAGGTCATGATCTCATGGTCCGTGAGTTCGAGCCCCGCATCAGGCTCTGTGCTGACAGCTCAGAGCCTGGAGCCTGTTTCAGATTCTTTGTCTCCCTCTCTTTCTGACCCTCCCCCATTCATGCTGTCTCTCCCTGTCTCAAAATAAATACATGTTAAAAAAAATAAAAAAAAAAAAAAGAATCATAAGAAGGTTTAATATGTTCTACCAGTTAGTGATCATTTATATTACAAAGACTCTCTCCCTGCCCAGTAATTTGCTCCAGGCATTTGAATTTTCTTATAAGTAGGGTAAACATACATCCTAGTCTGTCTGGAACAGTCCTGGCTTATGCCAGTTGTACTAGCAAAGTACATTAATAACAGCACTCCACTCCCAAAAGTGTCCCAGTTTCAACAATAAATAATATGCTCGCCTAAATACTGGCTCACATATCTTGGTAATGAGTGATTCTTCCTACTATGAACCTGAGAAGAACAGGAAATGATGAGAGGAAGCTAGGAGATGAGAAAGGCCTCTGTGATCAGTGGTATGGTTCATCGCCCAGAAATTTCACCAGCAATATAATGTTGCAATTACCAAATTATCAACAAACCCTAGTCACTGAAACCGATGCTCTTAAGTGAGGCCAAAATGATTTCCTGGCAAATGGATACAGCATAGGCTCAGGGATCAAGCAGACCTAAGTTCAAATCATGGCTCTGGCTATCCATAGCTCTGCAACTTTGAGAGACAAGCTTTCTGGGATTCAAATGGTGATTCTGTACAATGGGAGTATTCCCATCTACTGAGCAGGTCTGGGTCGCTGTGGATTTTAGACATAATTTATACAGATGCCTACCACAGTGCCTGACAAAAACCACTCACAAGATGACAGATGCCATTATTTCCTGCCATAAGGTAGTCTTTCATTATGATCATGAACAACAGATAAAGGGCAATAATCAAAACAGGATGGATGGTTAGAACACTATAAAGACCTGAACAAAGAGTAAAGAGGGAAAATTCAAAATAAAAAGGAAATTTTCTTTTGGAAAATAAAATTATTTTGCCCCTAACACATGCTGTTTATTCTCACCACTAATGGAACAGGGTGAATATGTACGAGTGGTGTTCCTCTCTCCTCCTTCACTTCCTTTCTTTGTCATATGTCCCATCTCTTCAGATCTTTCTAAAAGCTAGGAAAAGGTTACAGTGAGCAGTCTTGGAATAGCGAGTTATAGAAGGGCAGAAATTGGCATGTGGGGAATCACCCCAATTCAAGCTCCTTGGCCACACAGCTAGTCTTGCCCCACAGAATGAAGACCCTGGCTGCCTACACAGATTCTGGGATCTCTGTCTGTGAACTGTTCAAAGGCAAAAGAGATGGTATCTTGTTTTAAAAGTTTCCACAGTCATCAACCTCAAGGCAGAGAGCCAGACCAGATGATCTCTTCAGGTCTCCCTCAGCTTAGGATTCGATGTTTCAGATTCTAAATTTTCTTCTAAAAACTTCTAAAGGACAAGTGACTTGTTCATGCTAAGTAAATTTTAATAGATTACAGGGTATTTAATGAAATCGTTTACAGATTTAAAATTAAGTTTTTGCAGTAAAAACTAAACAACAATGAAAGGTCTTTCTGTATGCGGCTAAACAAAAACTTCAAACATTAAACAAAAGTCATTTGAAAACTGAAGTTTGAACTACTTTAAAGTGAAAAAAAAAGGTGGGGGGAAGGCACGGAACACAAAACCATAGCATATAAAGCCAAGGAAAGTCTGCTGCCTTCCAAAATGAATATGATTTAGAGAGTAGTACCAACCAAGGAAAGGAAAGTTTTTAAATGACACAGGAAGAATGTGACCCTGAGTGTGTTTCTTGGGAGTGAGTCACTTAGGACAGCACAAAGTAAATGTCAAGATGTTAATGGTTTACTTCAGTCATAATCCACATTGCCCTTCCTGAAATGAAATCAATCTCTTCAATTTTATACATTACATGAGCCAACCTATGAATTTATTTTCATCAGCATTTAGTAAGAAGTGATAGCAACTTTGTACTTTCACATTTAGCTTAAATTATTACTAACACTAAAATGGAGAGTTAACAAGACCATTTAAAGCAGGGAATTTATGCTCAGATAACACAACTATAAGTAAAAACAACACAAAGTCAGGAGTAGAAGTCAGGGATTAAAAAAACAACAAGAATGGAAGATTCTCTGTACCCCTAACTTCTGTCCCTATCTTGCAACTTTGGGGCTGGGAAAAACGGAGGAAAGAGAAGCAGTTAAGCAAAAGACACAGAGAGAAGGAGAGATAAGAAAAAGGCATAAGATAAGAGAGAAGATGCAGCAAGTATGACAGAACATGAACTTGGCCCCAGAATGAAGCTGTAAGAACTGAACTTCTCTCTCTGCAGTCCTTAGACTTAGAGGTGGGAAACACACTGCCCCCTTCACGATGTTCCCACAGACAAACTTACACAGTACGTGAGGGAAAGGCCATGAAAAAAAATGAAAAGTTGGGGCGCCTTGGTGGCTTGGTCAGTTAATCGTCTGACTCTTGATTTCAGCTCAGGTCACGATCTCACAATTAATGAGTTTGAGCCTGCATTGGGCTCTGTGCTGACAGCATGGAGCCTGCTTGGGATTCTGTGTCATGTCTCTTTCTCTCAATCTCTCTCTGCTCCTCCCCTGCTTGTGTTCTCTCCTTCTGTCTCCCTCTCCCCCTCCCCCCCCAAAAGTAAACATCTAAAAAAAAAGTAATCTTTTTTCAACATTTTAGATATAGACACTTGCCTCATAAGACTCAACAGCAAACGACTCAAGCTGGGACTCAAACTCAAGTCTACCTAGCTCCAAACTCCATGCTCTTTTAAATCATACCATATCTCTCCTGGATATCCCTTTGGTCACGTTGCCAGAATCATTTTGGCACATGGATCTTTCAGTGAGGAGGAACTATCACACTCAGCCCACTTGCTGGAAATCCACATTACCAATCATTATCAAATCAGCATAGAAAGTCCACAGGGGACATTCTTAGTAATGAAGGTCTCATTTATTTGATTCATTCCCTAACTAAAGAATTCATAATTTACTGGAAACTTTAGTGGGTGTTTTCACAAGTTAGTCCTCCAAAAGAAAAGAAAACAGAAGCAGTATCAATGAAATAAACAAAAGTTTAGGCATCAAAAGATTTAGAGAACAGGTAAGTTTGAGAGACAAGGAGGTCCAAATGAGAGACAATGAGACAATTATTTGTAACCAATTATAATGATCATAGAACAAATAGTACATAAGTCCTACCTGTAGAGCAAGGATTCCAAGATGACAGATTCTAGACTGAACATAGGTGTGAAAGGCAGATGAGAATATCAAATCAACTTAAGAAGAGTAAATAAAAATTATCCAATTGAAGCAAATGAGAAATTTCTTGCAACATGAAGTGTAAAAACCTACTATAAAAATCTTCAGTTATAGCAGACAAAGGAAGATAATGGAGGAAAAATATCACTTGCTTTCTTTGGGAAAATGTGATGAGTTAAGTGTATTACAAAAAAACAAGTTACTTCTGTCTTTCAAAAAAATCTCTATTAGAAATCAGCCAAAGTTAATGCTACATTCAAAAACTAAAAATAGGGGCACCTGGGTGGCTCAGTTGGTTAAACATCTGACTCCGGTCAGGTCATGATCTCACCATTCATGAGTTTGAGCCCTGTGTCGGGCTCTGTGCTAACAGCTTGGAGCCTGGAGCCTGCTTCGGATTCTGGGTCTCCCTTTCTCTCTGTCCCTCCCCTGCACATGCGCGCGCTCTCGCTCTCTCTCTCTCTCTCTCTCTCTCAAAAATAAATACACATTAAAAAAAATTTTTTTAACTAAAAATACTGGCATAATTGGGAAAAAAGTAACAGAGGAACATAAACCTGGATTTATTCAAATCAATAGGTTCTAAAAACTATGATTTATAGACTAACCAGAAGACAGGGTATCAGTGTAGATTCATGTCACAGAGAACTGTGATGGTATAAAAGTGGTGACTAAGAAAAGGCAGGGAAAGTACTGTGTTCTAGAGACTGTAGACCTGTCTTGTCCAGATCAGCAACCAATCATTTCTCCATTTTAGCCTTTTTTCAGGGAAATCTGAACATTTATGGTATACCAAATGGCTGTTGTAGCTATTGATAAAAGTTTTGATAAAAATTTCACTTAAGGATTTAACCTAAGGAACAGCAGCTTCATTAACTTTTTGTCAGTTTTTGAAACACGAATTTTAATTTTTTTTTAAAGTTTATTTATTTTTGAGACAGAGAGAGACAGAGCATGAACGGGGGAGGGTCACAGAGCGGGAGACACAGAATCTGAAACAGGCTCCAGGCTCTGAGCTGTCAGCACAGAGCCCGATGCGGGGCTCGAACTCATGGACCGCGAGATCATGACCTGAGCTGAAGTCGGCCGCTTAACTGACTGACCCAACCAGGTGCCCCGAAACACTTATGAATTTTAAAGACAGCTTCTTTTCTCTTTGCTTGAGGAAAAAGAACCTTGTTTAGCTTACTGCTCTCTTAAAATGCTTTTTTAGAAATAAGTGATCAAACTGGAGAAGGCAACTGATACCTGCTTTTTACAACACAGAATTGACAGTAAAGCTTTCGTGGACCAGCAGCAAGGTTTCTGGACATGCAAATTGCAGCACTATGTTCTAGAATTCTCTAAGAGTTCTTTGAAAGTCGAAGGCTGTCTCACCAATGAACAGTTATCGTAAGGAAAGCGATATGCTACATTAACCTTCAAAGGAATAACGAAACGTCACTTACACGGCTTCTTGGGGCATTTCTGGCATTTGTTAAAGCCCCACGAGGTACCCACAGTTCCACAGCAATCCTCCTGCTTCGAAAGGCCAGGGAGCGCCTTGCCACACTGCAGTGATGAGATGTGAAATTCGAAGGTTAATTGAGTGCAGGATGTCCCAGCTCTAGAACACTGCTGTGCTTCACCGTCACATTATAAAACAGTTCCCTTCTTATTGACACAATTAGAGAGGGGAAAAGAAAAAAAAAAAAAAAAAGAAAACACAAAAAACTCAAACTTTGAACCAAAACACCAGAACAGAATCCATACAACACTAATGAACAAGCATATTTCTAAGAGCTTCTTGGCATTTTAGAGTCTTAGGAGAATCTGTCACTGCTCAGAGCACTTTATAAAATGCCTATTTCCAATGCTACCTCCCCCACCCCCCCCACCCCCGCTTGATTTTCCTTTGAGAAGAACCTCAACTCACAAGTTCAACATAAACTTTTAAAATTTAGTTTAACTGTCTGTTGGAACCTCTGGTGTGGATCATTGGGAAGCAGAGCTCTGAGGGTGTGGCATGTGTGCAAACGTGGAAAATATGGCACAGGTCCCATCTACAAGAGTCTTCAGGGCTTCCTATAATACCAAGCCTTGGCAGGAAAGGACAGTACAAGAAATGATCATTGGCTGTGCCAGATCAGCTTTGGCAGACATGAAAGCTCCAGACAGCCAAGTAGTCTGACCCAGGGAGGTCAGCCAAGCAAGGAAGGTGCTGGCAGGTTTCAGCAAGGACAGTAGGTAGAAGAGCAGGGCTAGAGTTGTCAAATATCAAGACGCATCTCATCTCCTGGTTAATCACACAATGTCTGAAGAGGCTGAGAGGCAAGGGTCTGAAGTCAGACTAACTCAATGGGGTCAGGAAGGGCCAAGGCAAACAGATCCTATTCTCTGTACCCATTCTGAGGCCACTCAGGCAAGAAGGGCCACCTGGCTCTCCATCGATACTCTGTAGGCTAAGCCCAGACCCCGCATCTGAGAAGTTACTCTGCCTTCCTCTGCCTCAACCTCTAAAAAGTCCTCCCGACAGGTTCCAGTGTCATTTTTCCAAAAACGAATCTGATGACATCACTCTACTGATTCAAACCCCTCAATGAATCCCACAGTCGGAAGACTGCAAACTCCCTGGGATGGTACACAAGGGTCCTCCCTACCCTGCTTCAGAACATACGACTTTCTCTGTGTCCCCCTGTACCTCCCCACATCTAGCCTTCAGACACCCTAAAAGATTGTTTATTTTCTGAACAAATGTCTTTCCAAGAGCAGTTTCCTTTCCTTGGCATATACCCTATAGCCATCCTTTTCCCTTTGGCTGGAGAACCTTTACCGTGACCCACAGCTCTGAAGAACTGGCACCATGAAGCATCCAGTCTCCTCAGTTTCAGCGAGTGCGTCCTCTCTCCGTACCCCAAAGCACATCCCACACGGCTCCACTGCCTCCGCTATGCTTGTGAATTAAACACAGATGTATATTATGTCTCTTTATACCCCAGTACACAGTGCCCATGCTCGATCACTTCTGAGGGATGGAAGGTGCAAACAATCTAAGGAACTATCAAACAACCTAGCTACAGGCCACCAAGCAGTGGCTCTCTGCAGACCAAGAAAAGTTAGCAGTTGCACCCAGGCTGGTTGAGCACAACATGGTGACAAGAACGTCCGGGCAGGTGGCGGCCCTCAGAAGGGCAGCGGGTCACAGACACCATTCACTCAGCAGACTTCTGGGTCCAGGCAGATAGCATTCGGCCCGAGGCTCTAAGTGACTACCTGTTCGAATTGTAAAACCGGAAGGCCTGGCACAGGGAATGATAGTGTTCAAGTCCTCAGGCTTTTGTGGTTTTTTAGGGATTTCAACAGGATGTTATGTGCTCTCAACAGCAGTCAATGATGGGGGTTGGGGTGAGGGAAGGGCAGGGGGATGGCAGCGGGGGGGGGGGGGGGGGTAGGGGGGGTAGTGAACACTCCAACAAAGGAGAACATGACAGAAGAGAAGCAACCATGGCTGGATTCGGGTAGTTTCCAGACTCCTTCAGCTCAGTCACAGGAAGCTTACATCCAGAAATGTTTATTTCCAGTTTTATCAAAGAGGTTTATGTGAGACACCAGTGTGCTTCGGATATGGATCATTCTTGCACCAGACTCTCCAGGCTCTTCCCTTTAATCAGGCAGAACTTTCAGCACTTGCTGATTTTATATGCGCAAAATTTTAGCAGCAGTTAAAATCCAATTTTCACCTCAGATTCCTAGAATGTTTTATTTGGTAGGGTAAAAATAAATTCCCCCTCTCTCTCTCTCCTCTCTTTCTCTCTAACAGGCTTCAGAAAAGGTACGAGGTTTTCATTACAGGATTCGGGCTGCTTTATCCCATGGCTTTGTTTTTGCAGGTCCACAGCCAAAAGCAGCACAAACCATCCAAATCGATTAAATAAATGACGGTGTAGGTGGTACCACAAAACCGTGTGTTCCTCTCAAAATTGGGTCTACACAGGATAATAACAGGCTGCAAGGGATGAAGTCAGGCTTACAGCAAGGCACAAAGTCTCACACATGCTGCTTGAGGTAGTTAATTATGAAGAGGCTTCAACGTGAGCTAGAAACAAGGCCTGAGAGACCTTTGAGGCCACAGGCAAGGCTCTCACACAGGAGACTACCCAACACTGTGAGGTCTTATTTGGATGGAGGAAGCGCCTAGAGGAAAAGAAGGAGGAAGAGGATGCTCTCTCCTCCACAGTGAAGGTCACATTGGAGAGCATTACATAGAATAGGATGAGGTTTGCATTCAGAATGTTCTTCCCTCAGAGTGGTAGACTCTGCTTCTTCATGAGACACCATCCCAAGGACCCATGACTGGCTCTGCCGAACTGCATTTTCATGCCCAGACTGAGGTGATTTTTACAAGTGAAAAACACAAATGGAATTTCTATGTGACTCACTCACCACATTTTCAGAGAAAGCCTGTCTCTCATTTCAAGGCGTATCTTATGTGTGAGGAATCCAGAAGAAACGTGCTAAAAAATTTACAACCAATATTTAGCCATTTCAAGCCAGAAAGAAAAATCTATCCTGTCAAATGAGCATCGAGCTGCAGCTCCTCAAAAAGCTCACCACCTCAGGTTGCACACTGGGGGGACACAGAAGTCCACACGTCCATGCCAGCATTCAGCAAATGCACGACCCACCTAGAGCAGCAAGCAGAATGATGCCGGGTCTGGCAACCAGGTCCTGTGGGCATCCAGTGAAGAAAGGAGAGTAAGACTATGTCCGACCGTGATGGCACAGTACAGATATGTTAAAGAAGGCTAGCTGCGTGATGAAGGTATTAGTAGGACTAAAGAGAGGACTTCTGTCATTCAGGAGGAAACCTTTTCAACAGCAAATGCTCCTCAACAACAGAAGACGCTGACATCTTCACTGGGAGCAGAAGCTGGAGGACCATCTGCCAGGAATGCCCAGGATTCAAAGCAGATGGCTTCAATGGTTTCTGCCAGGGCGAGGGTTCTGTGTTCGATACATACTGACAGGTCGTACGACGTGATTTAGGAAATACAAATTACTAGACACTAAAGCCAACCTGGAGGACTTCTGTTGCTCTCATGTCTACCTCAGGAGTGTGTCTGGGTGGGTGCACTCCTAACCATCTCTTCTGTCTCACCTCCTTCCTCATATCAGTAGCTCCAGAGACGGTCACCGCAGGCGGAGCTTCCTTCTACGAGACTTACGCAAACTAGACAGAAAAGAGAAGAACAAACAGACCTACTTCCAGCCCCACTTCACCAGTGCACTGACCATGGTTCTTAGAAGAGTGAGTGCAAGAAAATAATTCACTGACCTTTCCTACCTTCCTGTGTTACCAGAACGTCCGAGAAAGTAAAGCTATGCAAGAATCGTTACGATTATTCCATGAATACCCATGTTTTAACTTTTACAACACAAAATTATTGCAAGCAATGGTGCAAAAACCTTTAATTTTTAAATTAGTTGCTAAGAATAAACAGACTGTGGGATCATGTACTTTTTAAAATCTTGACCTAGTTGAGAACACTTCTGACTTCAACTCAGTTTTGAGGTACTACCGTGGCGCTTTCCTGACACTCAAAGTTAAGCTGTGATTGCATTTTTTACATCCCCCTATAAATATATGAGCAGGAATGACAGTTCAAAACTTAGCATTTGGCAACCAAGGCCCATAATTTTTGTCACCTAAAAACTCACCACTGGAAATGTTCTAGAGATGAACAATAATTTAAAGAGATTATGATAAATATTGGAGTGTGGTTTCATAAGATCTCATTTTCCTATGTTAAAATTACTAGTACCTATAATATCCTCGTTCTAAGAGCGTTGGCTGTGTTGTGCCAGGTTCTGAGGAAGGAAGGTCCAGTAGGGAGTAAAAGAAGAGAGTGCTGGGCTGTAGTCAGTAAACCTGGATCTAAATTCCTACTCTCTTGTGAGTAGAGATGTTCACCAGATTGTCCAGCCTCTCTGGGCTGGTAATGGGACAGTGGGACAATAATCCCAACTACAAAGGACTGTGGTGAGATCAAACTATGCATGTCCAAAAAGGGCCGCCCTATCCCTTCTGCCCCTCTATGGGGATTAGAAAAATGTGACCCTTAAGATGTGTTCTGCATCAGGACACAGCACTCAGTAAACAGAGCATTGGCTGGATCCCCATCTGCCCTCTCAGCTGAGTCTCGTGTGAGTACAACCCATAAAATGTTCAAATGCTGGCCATTTGTTAGCCTCTTATCATAAATTTGTTAAAGGCATTCAGATATTTCAGTAGTAAAAGGGCCACTCCACAAAGATGGCCACCATGTCACGGCCACTACTTAGCCTTCCTATTAAAGAAAGACATTTAAGGGGCACCTGGGTGGCTCAGTCAGTTCAGCATCTGACTCTTGGTTTTGACTCAAGTCATGATCTCAAGGTTCTGAGCCCTGCATCGGGCTCCTTGCTGACAGTGCAGAACCTGCTTGGGATTCTTTCTCTCCCCTCTCTCTTGCCCCTCCCTGACTTGTGCTTGCTCACTCTCTCAAAATAAACTTAAAAAAATTTTAAGACATTTAAAAACAATAATATCAAAATACTCTTAAGAATTATCCCTATTACATCTGTAGAACTCATTTTACTTTGTTATCAGGAACCATTGCATACATACTGCATAAAGTACTGAGTTTAAACAAAGAACGTTTCCTCAAAGAGAAAAAGGCACTGGAGCCAAAGACACAAACAGAACTTAAAAAGTTAAAGTAATGCAGATTTTTAAGATTCACTGAAGTAAAACATGAAAGAACAGAGAAGGCTGACTCACTGCAGCTCCTGCAAGAGTGCTGCAGGGCTGTGTTGGGCAGGGGCTCAAACAGGCGGTGACTCAACGGCTGGACTGGAGAGCCAGATTCCAAAGAGATGGAACAGTGCTGGCTAAGCCCAAGACTGACCACCAACTGGGAGAGGACCCAGGCACAGGTGGGTGGGAGGCGAAGGGCAGAGGAAGGCAGGCCAAGGACGAAGGAACAGAGACAGTGGGTGGGGAAAGTCAGAGAATGAGGTAGAGCTAAGCCATGGAGAGTTTTCCAAATCGGGGATTTAATTTGTAGTTAGATACCAAAATTAATCAGGAGAGAGGGAAAAGGAAACAGCATAGTTCATTTTCCCAAAGCAAAATGTTTTGGATGGTGTCCACTGAAATATTTGGCATCTTTGAAGCAATGGCAAACACAGAAATATTGATAAAGAGGAAGAAAAAGAGGGGGAAAAGATTGTTTTTATGAAAGTACAGTTTTCCACATCTGATACCCCCTCTCAAGAGTAAAAGAGAATTAACAGCAAAGAGTATATCATTTATGGGGGAAAAAAATGAAGAAATTACATTTAAGGTCAACATGAACAGTTATCAGAGGACCAAAAAACCCAAAATTGGCTAATTATTAAAAGCCCATTAGCTATACTACTCCTCAAAGAAAGAGTAGAAGGGAGGTTTTAAGTTAAGCACAGAACAAGATCTTTCCCCAACAAATGCTATCCCCAACAAAAGATGTCCTACCACAAAGCAAATACCCAGGCATCTCCACATCCATTAGAATGAGGGCTATCTGAATGTGAAACTGATCTTTCCACACAATCACCTTCCCTGTGGACCAAATGAGAAGTAGTGTAATAAAGATGACCCATAACTGAGTAAATGCTAAGAGCATATCTTCTGATGTTGGACCAAGATGGGTCCTCACTTTACCAATTAACCATGTATTTTACTATAGGCAAAACATTCAAACTCTATAAAACGTAACTAAAAATGCCCATTTCCAGGGAGCTCTCAAGAGGACTGAGACAATACGTATAAGACAGTCAGATAGCCAGCATGTACCAGGCTCACAATCAATATTAGACCCTTTTGTCCAGGCCCCTCACCTAGAAACTTGGGTTTATTTAACAAAGGACTAAGTAACCCAACAATTATTCAGTATCCCACATGCCAGATTCAATTTGTCAAGAAAGGATACATGAAGTAATTTAGATATAGAAATATGAAAAGAGGGGCACCTGGGTAGCGTCAGTTAAGCGTCTGACTTCGGCGTAGGTCATAATCTCGTGGTCCATGGGTTTAAGTTCCACATTGGGGTCTGGCCTGCCTGGAGCCTGAGATTCTGTGTCTCCTTCTTTCTCTGCCCCTCCTCTGCTCATACTCTGTCTCTCTCTCTCTCTCTCCCAAAAATAAATAAACACTTTTAAAATTTTTTAAGAAATATGAAAAGAAAAAGAAGGTATTACGTTTTTCCTAAAAATGTTCAGGTTTTCACAAAAGTGCTCAGGCTAGTGAAAAGTGCTCAGAGAATTAATGCTGTGGAAAGATGTATAATCATGTGGATTTCATTTTAATTCTCCTCGAGAAACACAACATGATGTCACTGAATGACAATAATTCAACCAGTTAATATCAATGTTCAAGCAGCAAATTTCACTTTGGGGACATCCAGATCTTTTTGGTCACCCACCACGTCTTGGTAAGAAGACCAAGACCACGAAGCCAAAATAACAGAGCCCACTCTGCACCTCTTGACCATAAGCAGCCATGGCTTAATCATAAAACCCTGCAGAATGTGGAACTCACTAAGACAGGTCCCAGGAAATACAGCTGTCTTTTCACACTAAGCTAGTGTTACAGACGGAATGTGTGCCTCATCCCCCAAATCCCTAAGTTGAAGCGTTGACCTCGAACGTGATGGTACAGAGAGCAGGGCCTTTGGGAAGTAATTAGGTTTAGATGAAGTCATAAGAGTATGGCTCCCAGGTGGGATTAGTGTACTTACAAGGAAGGGAATAAAGACCACAGCATAAACCACTGACTGACTGACAGGGACACACACACTCTCACTCTCTCTCTGTCTCTCTCTGTCTCTCTCTCTCTGTCACGTGAGCACATCAAGAAGGTGGGTGTCTGAAAACAGGAAAAGAGCTCCACCAGGAACTTAATCTGTGAGCACCTTGATCTCAGATTTCCTATCTCCCAAACTGCAGAAAGTAAGTTTGGATAGCTTAAGCTACCCAGACTATGGTATTTTGCTAGGGCAGCCTGAGCCTACTTACACAGATAGCAACAGTTCCTTGTGAACACCCCGGGACCACAAGAGATGGGCTAAACCAGGATGGAATAGTAGAAAGAACACTGGAGTAGCAACCAGAAAGGCTCAGTTTCAGTCCTCACCAACCAGAGATACGAGATGTGAAGCAACTAATTCACTTCTCTAGACTTTAGCTTCCTCATCAATTAAGTTTTACGTACAGACTAATTACTAATACTCATTGATGTGCCTAAATTCTATGATTTTATAAAGGCTCCAGTGCAGGGGTAGAAGATAACCGGAGGTTGTAAGTGGAATGGTTTCCTGTGTCAGGGAAATCCTATGAAGGGCAAGGTTCCTTAAATGTCTCCTGCCTGCCAGACTGATACAGTACATTCCATGATGATGCAGACTTCCTAGGCCTAGCATCACACCCTGACCTAGATCAGTGTGATCAGTGATACTAGGATGGGCCTCCTCCTCTTGACCCTACCCTCCCAGCTCACCCCTCTTCTGCTAATCAGTGCTCACAAAAAAGCAGCTCTATCTTCCTGAAAACAGTCATGGCTTTTCAACAGCCACTCTCTAGATTAATTATAATGAATCATATATGATTATCAAATAGGCAAACTATCAGAAATTACTCAAGATGGTCATGGAAATGCAAATTTTGCCTATCCTGAGCTGGGACCCATTGCAAGGTCACATTGTGATTGATCAACCTACACGGCATGGGTGTCCCATTAATTACTCCAAGCATGCATCTGACACGTTCACCCCCACCCAGACCCAGAAAACTTTACCCCAACATTCTGGTACAAACTGAGGTTTTCTGGCAAACAGAAGCTATACCCTCAGTACTCTATATCTGGTTGAAGAATGGGAACCCCTTTTTTGGAAATCTTGGACTTCTTTTCATAAGAACCAGAATGAGGTCCCTTATGGGAAAAGTTCCAAGTACACACAATGGGGTGGATGAATCCAAACTTCTATCACAGCTCTTTATTCCTATCATCAATCTTTTCGCTATGATATAAACATATCTCCACTCCGGCAAAGTGACTTCTGTCCGTCTTCTGACTAAAACGGTGTTCTTATGGCCTCTGGGCCAACCATGGCTCCAAACTAAACTGGAAAACCTCAGGAGAGCTCTTCAATGTCCATGCACTAGAACATTAAATATGTTTATTTCTATGCGCCAGTAAGAAAGAGGGTCCCAATATCTAAGCCTATCATTAATGCAACTAGAACAACATATTTGATCAACTTGTCCTAAGGCCTGTTGTCATAAAGGGGAATATTGTACGACAGAGCACTGGCGGGGTAACAGGCATTGTCTCATAAGAAGAGGAAAGCGCTTAAATACTTCCAGATTTTTTAAAGAACTTGTAAAAAATTTGCTTTGGCTTGAGCAGAACATTCTTTATAAGCAAGGTTTTTTTTTTTGCTTTTTTTTTTTTTTAATCCACCCAGCTTTCTTTTATTAGAGTAATTAAAACAATGTTAGGCATTTGGGGTATCTGATACAACCATAATCCTCTGATATTTCAGGCTATTGATTTTACAAAATATCTACTATGACTAGGGCATTAACTGCTGGAAACGTATCCACGTTGATTTCTGACAGTGTATTTGTTTAAAGCCCGCTGAAGCCAAACCATAGGCTTCAAGGAATTCCAGACAACTACTTTAGTTTATGAAACGATATTTTAAAAGTTACGCTAAGGCAAAAATGGTTTTAAAAAGTAACATACAAAGGGAAAAAAAATTCTTAAGCATGAAACTTATGATTCTACTTGACATCTTTTCTAAAGAAACAATTAAATTTGGGCTATTTTCTCCATCTCTACAATGATTTAATAAGCATTTCATCAGTTGTGATATATGTGTGTTGCTATTTTTACACCGTAAAAAGAATAAGTATTGTCATGATTATATTCTGACATCATAATTCCCGTTACCCTGTCCTTACAGCAAAACAACACAAATCACATCATAAATCCTAGCCTTAGATGGTGAGAACATGAAATTTATTCAAAGTTCCATTACCGAGGATGTGACTAAAAAGACAGACTCATGCTCAGGAGGAAATCAAGATGGGCATACAGGGAGGGTTGTTATTACTATGGCAACTGGATCACTCCCAAAATGATGAACATAAAGGCTTCTTTCCCCAATGCTTACTTCTACAACTGTACTGAAGGAAATTTTCTATATTAAGCTCTGGTGCTTCTCAGTTTCTTTTCTTTTCTTTTCTTTTTTTTTCTATGTAGAGATACTGCAAGGAACAAAAAACATTTCAGGCCTCATACCGCTGTGTAAATTGCAACACGTGCCTCATCTGGTTAAGCTTTCAGTTTTTCTGTGTTTTATCCAAGTACACAGAACTCAAAACTAATAATTACCTGTGGTTTGGTTGCAAATAGTGTAGAAAAACTGAACGCCACAAATCATATTAATAGGTTTCTTGAGTTCCCCGGGAGCAGGAAACCAGGTCTGTCTTGACCACATTCTGCCACTTGTGGCAGGAACATTCACTGCTCACCAAAGAACCACTTGTCCCAGCTTCCCGGCATGTGCCAGCTTCCTAACTGCATCGGTCAGCTCCGACTACTGTAACAAAATATCACATACCGGGGGGCTTGAAGAACAGACATCCATTTTCTCTCTGTTCTGCTTAAAATGCAAGATCAGAGCACCATCACCGTCAGCTCTAGTGAGGTCTTTCTTCCTGGCTTGCAGGACGCTGCCATCTTGCTGTGTCCACACAGGGCAGAGAGAGTGAGCTCTCAGGGGTCACTTCTTAGACGGACACAAATCCTATCACATCAAGGCCCCACCCTTACAAACTCATTTCATCTTAATTACCTCCTTATTGACTCTATCTCCAAATATAGTCACACTGGAGATTAAGGTTTCAACATATGTTTTGGGAGGGCCACGATGGAGTCCATAGCCCTGACAGGCGGGGCCAAGTGACTCACTCTGAACAAGGGTTGTGGGAAAAGCAATGTCCCTTGCAGCACCTCTCTCCCCGTGCTGTAGGAATTAAAGAGGCCACATATTCCGGATAGCACAGTCTTAACACAGTGGAAACCCATCAGCCTGACAGAGAGTGATGGCACAGAGCTCCTGGCTTACCCCTTACACACCTAGCACAAGCAAAATGCAAGCTTTTGTCATGTTAATTTATTACTACAGCACAATCTATTCTGCCGCCAGCACTGAGCTCAATTCCTAAATGGCCCTGCCCTCGTGAAAAGCATAGCCTTGTGGGGAAAAGAGGTTCATAATCAACAATTTTGAGATAATTAAATTCAAAATGGTCTGACGGGATTCCAAATGCAGTAAGTAGAGTTCAGACAGAAGACAGTACATGTGGGTGAAGGACTTCAGAAGACTTTTTGGAGGTACCAATACAGGCTGGATTTGAGAAATCACTGTAGGTATTTTTTTTAAGTTTCTTTATTTAGAGAGCACGAGAGCGCAAGCAGGGGAGGGGCAGAGAGGGAGAGACAGAGAATCCCAAGCAGGGATTCAGAGCCCGATATGGGGCTTGAAATCATGAACCGTGAGATCACGACCTGAGATGAAATCAAGAGTCAGACACTTAACCGACTGAGCCACCCAAGCATCCCTAGTAGGTCTTGACGTATCTCATTTTTGTGCAGTTTGCTCTGTCCATAGGCCCTGTGCATATGTAACTATTGGTGGCACATAAGATGGAAAAGAAGAAAGATGTCAAACGTACCAGTCAAAGGACTGCAGGGCTAAAAGTGGCCTTGGTAGTCTTCTCAGGCAAACCAGTTATTTGAAAAATGAAAACACACACACACACACACACACACACACACACACACACACAACTGAGGGCCAGAGAGACAGGGAGCTTGCAAAAACGGAAAAAGATTATGGACATGGAAACATCACCTCCATCTCTGAGTCTCAGGCTTCACATAAGTAAATGGGAGACAAGAATACCAACTTTTCCCTATTTTTAAGGTCAAGTAAGGTCATAAATGTCAGTGTTCTCTATCAGCTATCAATTTTATAAAAACACAGCATCTTACCAGGACGCCTGCCCCTAAGCCACAGAATGTTCAAACCATTTTCTTAACAGCTCCATTAAGGCCTGCACATTCTAAACCAGACCTCTTCAAAGTGTCATCTTGAAAGCATTGCTGTTTTTGTTCAAAATATTTAGAACTCCTCTGCGTGGATTTCAGAATTCTCTTCAGGGATGAAGACATGCTACTTCAAATATCCAATGGTACAAATCCTTGCTTTCTGGAGGCTGAACTGACCCCTGGAAGCCTTCAAGCCACTGAGAATATAGCAAATGAGGGAGCTGCACAAGATCACAGACAGACAAATTTTCTCATGCAGCTCCATTAACTAGTTCTGAAAAATCCCTTCGAAACGGAAATTTCCAATCTGTTGGCCCAACAGCCATTGCTAGAATAAATGCACAGTCTCATAAAGGGCCTCACTGAAAAGAATATTCCATTTGATACATTGATATGTAAATTTTTTGATTCACAAAAGAAGACAAGAGGAGAAAGAAAAAATGGAAGGATGAGAAAGAAAAAGAAACCTGTACTATCTGTCCTCAATGTGGGAGAAGGGGCAGGGCAGGGCAATGGAGTCATTGTCATCTCTCAACATCAGTGTTGCTTTTTCTCCACAAATTTATGGGTCAGATTCCAGAGGACTGGGGTTTATTTTGGTTTTTCTGTACGTGTGTGTGTGTGTGTGTGTGTGTGTGTGTGTTTAAGTAAACCAGAATGATTCTACTTTGTTTTAGCAAATCTCAATTCTAAGGGACCATGTTGGCAAGGCCAAGAAACAACAGACCCAAGAATACCAGCTGAGTCTTTAAACATTTTTGTAATGTATAGAGCCTAAGTCAAACATCAATTCAAACCTTGGGCTTTTTTAAGTTAATTTATTTATTTTTGAGAGAGACAGTGAGTATAAGTGGGGGAGGGCAGAGAGAGAGGGACAGAAGATTTGAAGTGGGCTCCCTGCTGACAGCAGAGAGCTTGACATGGGGCTCAAACCCATGAACTGTGCGACCATGACCTGAACCAAAGTCAGACGCTTAACCAACTGAGCCACCGAGGAGCTCCATACCTTGGGATCTTAAAACTACTTCCGGCATATTGCCATCTTCAAATGGAATGACCACAAAACCATATCACTTTGCCAAATTCAGAAGTGACATAACTTGCTTCCACTCCAAACTGCCCTATAATTAATCTCAAGGCCTGTTCCTCAGCAAAAACAGGAATCTAATTATTAATAGGGGTATTGAGTGAGCCCTAGAGGCATAAAACATGGAAATTTGATATTTCCAGTCATGATAAAGGCACTGTCACTGCCAATAAAATGAAAAACATCTGAGAGGAGGTGCTTGAGGAGGACCAAGAAAGCATAAACTTGGCTATTTAAGAGATTAGGGTGAGGGAACAGCCAAAGCTGACGTGCATAGGTGCAGACATTGGCCTAGGTAAAGACCGTAATCAGGCAGTAGGAAGGGTAATGCGTCTAGGTCATCATCCATTCTCTCAAGTAGCCTACTTCAGTTCTAAGAATCTATATTTTGATTATCCTAATGTCTTAGTCCCACATTCCCCAAGTAAAGCTAGCAGTTTCCCTGGCCACTGGCAGAAGCCCAGAGACATGCAGACACATTCTCTTTCACATACAGCTCCTTCTCCCTTTGGGTCTTTACTGATCTTTTAAACTCGAAGGAAGAGAGGCCCTGAACGAAGTCTGTCTGGCAAAGGCTGCTGGAACCAGACCAGCCAACACTGGAGAGCTCCAGGCACCCATCGCTGACACGTGTGTGACACCTTCGGTGATACCTCCGCAGTTGACACAGGTAAGGTTTGGCAAGGGTGGCCATTTGAGAGCCACTGGAGACAACCAGACTCACTAACACTCAATTAAATATTTCTTAGATTATGTCAAAGGAGTATTTGAGTGGGACACTGAAGAAAAACCCAGATGTCATAGGAAGTGCCTGGTGTTAATGGTTTATTCCACCTGAAGGAGGCCAAACTTCAGTAAATGCAATCAGCATACCCCATTGGGGCTCTCTGCTCACAGAGAAGGCAGATGTCTGGTAGCCCTGGCCCTGCCTTTCCCACTCACTGCCCCGCAGTACTTCTGCAAGAAGATGAAGGCCAAGTTCACCAGGGACAGACCTGCCCCCAAAAGCATGTGGCTGGGGAAATGGGTAAGGGTGAGGGCCACATACACACCTGTACCCAATGCTGACCCAGTTCTCCTTCCCACATAAGGGATGATATGTAAGTGAGAGGCCAAGCGACTTTGGTAAAATGTCTTATAGTTATTCCTTCTTAAACATTTTACTTATTTTTTGAGAGAGAGAGAGAGAAGCAGAGAGACAGGGGGACAGAGGATCTGAAGCAGGCTCTGCACTGTCAGCCAAGAGCCTGAGATGGGGCTCGAACTCACAAGCCAGGAGATCATGACCTGAGCTGAAGTCAGACATTCAACCTACTGAGCCAACCAGGTGCTCCTAGTTATTCCTTCTTTAGAAGTCTCATCGATTTATGTAGCTTGTAAAGGGAAATAGCCAATGTGAAGAGTGTCACAACGACTCTAGCATCACCCCTGTCAGAATATCCTAAACCACGTCTTTTACCCTACTTTTAGGCCTCATCCTCGCAATGCTCTTAGGTCACAGCAGAGGGGACTTTGTGGAAATTAAAGAATAGATTTCTAAGCAGAACATACTCTCCCAGCTCCTTTAATTGAGTCCTGAATTCTCATCCTCACTGCGAACAGATTTGCAAAGTCTACAGTCTGTCTGTGGTATCAATCCACATCAGTATCTATCCATATGTATCTTTTCTGCCTTGTGGAACTGACAGGCCAAGCATCTGCTTCCTTACTTTCTCACTGGCTGTTGTGTGGTAGAAACCAAGAAATATTCTTCTTCAAAGTCCTGTCACAGAAAATTGAGACTTAAAAAAATTTTTTTTAATATTTATTTTTGCGAGAGACAGACAGACAGAGCATGAACAGGGGAGGAGGAGATAGAGAGGGAGATACAGAATCCGAAGCAGGTTCTAGGCTCCAAGCTATCAGTACAGAGCCGGATGCAGACCTTGAACTCAAGAACTGCGAGAACATGACCTCGGCCGAAGTTGGATGCTTAACCAACTGAGCCACCCAGGTGCCCTGAGACTTTTTAAAAAGTACTTTCAGGGGCACCTGGGTGGCTCAGTCGGTTAAGCGCCTGACTCTTGATTATGGCTCAGGTCATGTTCTCACGGTTGGTGAGATCGAGTGAGCCAGGGACTGGGCTCTGCGCTGACAGCATGGAACCAGAGCCTGCTTGGGATTCTTATCCTCCCTCCCTCTCACTGTCTCTGCCCCTTTCTCCACTGGCACTGTCTCTCACTCTCAACAGAAATAAATAAATTAAAAAAAAAAAAAAAAGAAAGAAAGAAAGATAAAAAGTACTTTCAGCCGTGTAATTAGGAGAGTTCCCACTTTGATGAGATCACAGTTTCTTGTTAATTTCTCCATGATGGTTACTTTAAAAAAAGTTTTTTTTAAACAAAAGTCAAGTCCATTTGTTTGGCCCTTCAAAAATTGTGTGTGTGTGTGTGTGTGTGTGTGTGTGTGTGTGTGTTAGGACTAAGATTTAGAGCCTGAGGATGTTATGGAATTTATCTGCCAAAAGAGACCTATCTCCAATTATATAAACTTTTTCTCCAATGGCCCATCCAGTTTCCATTTTTCCTGTCTAAAGAGAACTGTTGGAACAACTTCTAGAACCTCTAGGAGGACCCCTAAATAATTCTCAAGTCATCTTAACTCGGTTTTGCTCCTGCTCTTCTTATTTGTATGACCGGGAAGGAAAGGAAATAAAGGCTTTTCCAGTAATTTCAGGATTTCACAAGTACTGCTCTCTTCTCTCCTTAATCCACATAAGGATTTTTTTTTTTTTGTAGTGAATACATATTAGAAAATTTAAATGAAAACACAGAGTTTGTTTCTTACGGTTTTGTTTTGTTTTATTTTTTTAACTGTTATGGCCATTTTATGGTTGCAAGCAGGTTTGGGTGTTGCTTGAGCATCTTTATCTGTGCTAAAGCACTGTACTAAAAATATCTTTTCTGTTTAGACCTACTTCAGGTTTTCCAGTATTTCTGTTCTTCGTTAACTCAGGTGTTTATATGCAGAATTTTCTGCTCTTTTGGCATGTGCAAAAGGAAGGTCTTGAAGCATTTGGACTTTTTGTCTCATCTTGTACGTCTGTGTCTAATTAAGGGGCATGTTCCCACATTTAAAACAGCACATGATTGCACAACCAGGCAAAGGCAGACCCAAGCGTGGACATTGGACCCCAAGCCCTACCTCGTGATTCTAAACACTTCTCAGACAGGGTCTTTTCATACCATCTGGCATCATTAGGTCACTGCAAATGTTTGTTGCCGGCAACTGGGCAACAAATAAAACCTGCGTAAAACAGACACTCAAATGCCAAGTAAGTTTCAAATTTGGGTCACTATTAAGAGAACCAACTTAAAACAAAGGAAACCCTTGTACAACAGAAAAAGTATACATATTCAATGTCCCTGTGATGCAAAAAGAAATTGAGGGGGTATTTTCTGAAATTTGGCCTCTCCTTAGAGATGAAAACCAGCACGGAAATGTTCACATTTCCAGCATGTGAAATAACACAAGATTTTCCTAAAAATAGTTGGTAATTTTAACCATCAGAAATTGTAATTCTAACTTCATCTATACAGTGAGTAGACTTTCCAAAATGTTTTCAAATATATACAGAGAACACCCCCCACCCACAACTACTTCAGGTAGCACAGAGAGATAACTGCCAAAATTATGACTTGTTAACTGCTTCAGATTCGATTTACATTCAAGAAATCCATCCTCTTAGCCACACCATGCATTCTATTAATTTCTACTCTTTTAATACTTGAATATGAATTTAGCAATGCCTGTATCCAGCTCAATTCACACAGAAATCAATACTCTATGTGATCTAAAGAAGAAATTATTTTTAGGACTTAAAAGATGGAACATCACTTTCTCCAACAGTAAAACGATAGGCCTGATTCCTCCCCCAGCTCTATCCCCCCATACCTTGTCACACTCTGTCAAGTGTGTGACATTATAAATTCCCAATCCCATTATTCCTGCTCTTTTCTCTTCATAATACAAGCCAAAGAAATGTCCACTGTTCTCACGAATTTATCACCACTAGAGCTATTTGCTGCTCAATTAATCTTCTCCACTCATCTACTCTCGCTCCATCTCTGAAACAGCATTAGACTTCCTGACTGATACTCAAGAACGCACCATTCTTGATGTCAGTCAAGGATGGGGCTGCTTAAAACAAAGATGTAGCTACTCATCTTCATCTTACAACCCTCCCCCAGGGTTAATCAATCATTGTGAGCATTTATCTGATTTCTGAAGCAAGGAAGTTCAGAACGGTCCAACTTATCACATTCTTTTTTTTTTTTTTTTAATCCCCCACAACAGCCAATAATCAAATCCTGATGCTTGATTCTTTACAAAAGCTCAGGAATTCATCTTTATTTTCAAGTTAACTTCTTAGACTGGACCCTGGTCAATTCACAAATGGACCGAAGCCAACGTCTCCTCCATGGCCTCCTCATGTCTACCGTCCCCACATCCACCCACCCCATTCTTTCCTAAGTTGAAACTTTTAAAATTACTCTCTAAAAATTCATAAAATGTATTAAAGTTACAGCTTTCGAGTTCAACTTAAAATTTGATTATTCTAAGTCTAGACAGTTATTTTTGTTTCTTTTCCTCAAGAAACTTTCACATATTCTGAGACAGTCACTTGAATACCTACCTCTCGGGGTCAACAACTATTACAATTTTGTCTTATTTGTGTATGAGATGTATCTGAAAATAAACCATAACCATCATGGCGTTTTACCTCTAAAACTTTGAACATTCATCTCTCAAGAATAAGGAATGGTCCTACATAACCCCCACATCATTATCCTACCTAAATAATAGTAATTCCAGAATATCATCTAATATCCAGCCCTATTTAGATTTCTCCAATATCCTTTGGAGCCGGGTGTTGTGTGTATGTGTATGTGTGTGTGTGTGTGTGTGTGTGTGTGTGTGTGTGTGTATTTCTAGCTAAGAGTTAAGGTTCATATGTTATATTTGTCATTGGGTCTCATTTGTCTCTTTCTAGAAAAGTCACTCTGCTTTTCTTGTTTTCCCTCATGAGAAGATTTTTTCTTTGAAGAAGCCAGGTTATAATATCCTACATTATGAATCTGTCTGCTGGAGGAGATATGTGTGTGATGTTTTTAGTTTGTTTCCCCTTTGCCTATGAGCTAGATAGGTTAGGTGTAAAGGCTTTATTAGATTCAGGTTAAATATTTTTGGCAAGAATACTTCAAGGATGATGTGGAAACTCCATACTGTGTCACATCAGGAGGCACATAATGTCGGTTGTCCCACTTGAAACGATTCTGAATTTGACTGCATGGTGAAGGGGGGCTTCATGAAAGTGTTACCTTGATACTAAGTCATTTATATCACACTATGCCTCAGGTGTAAGGGGCTTGTTATCTGTACAAATACATGCCAGGAATCCCAAGCTATTTTGCTTCTCTGGTCTTTCCTAACACTCCCTTCCCCATTTCTTGCCATGTTCTCTTTCCTTTAATTCTTCTCCCCCACTTCTGTGGGAGCTTGCCTTCCTAACCAATCATGCATTTTCCTCTACCACTGAAGCAATTCCTGACATTCCACTATACAAAGATGCCCTGAATTTAAATACATGATCATAGCTCATGTTCAACTTTCAACCCCAAGTTTACTATTAGAATGTGCCATAGACACAAAAGCAGTTTCTGCCAAATTTGTTTCATATGTGACCTCTCATGGTAACACATAAACACAGTTACTGATAACTCTAAGGCATTCGAAGTCTCAAGAGCCAAAATCTGCAGCTAATGAGAGTGTTCCCACTAAGCAACGCAATGCACACTGAAGGAGCATTTACACAGTTGTTTCTGCAATTCATTTAAAAATCTACCTACACCACCTCGTGGAGCTTTGTTTGCAAACTAACTATAGCTAGAAAGCACACATATTTTCCAGCACCTCTGTAGGGACACGTCTTATATACTATTGACTATTTGCCAGAAATGTATTTTTTAATGTCTCGATCATCCTAATTACACAAATTACTGGACAATCATAGGCATGCAGCAACATTTCTCAGTAACAGTAAGAGTGTTTTCTTGAAAACAGGTCTTATTTTGAAGCTGGGTATTAGTGACTACACATGCAAAATAAATTAAGAACTGAGATCATTGTCTGGATCATTCTGACCAGAAGTCAGAAGAGTATCCAGATAAGGCAAAAGTATTCCACGGAGTTTGAATTATTTGGGGAACTCTACCAATTATCCAGCTCGCTTTGACTGTACTGTCCAGCTTACGCTTGAAAGTAAATAGTTTGTTTTTATCCTTTCTAGTTCGCAATCCTCAGCCTACTATTATACAAAACTGGTAAGTTTGTTAATACCTCATTTTCTTGCTTTTTAGGCTCTGTGTCCAACTTGGAAATTAGGGAGAAAGATACTGGGCACAGAGTTTTAAAAGGACCTGCCTTTTCCTTTCTCGTGACCAATCTAAGCTGGAATGGCTAAACAATGCAAATGGCACCAATATCACCCTCTCTCTCCAAGGCTACTCTGGGGCAACATTGTGAAGTATGAAGTTTATCTTCAGCCCCACTGTCCCTACCGAAACCTGACCTTAGCACAAAATCCAGTCTTTACTTCTAAGCTAAATTTAAATTGATGATGTTCCTTCTCCAAGAAGCATTTGCTTAAACCTGGTCTTCAACTGAGGAATGAAAAGGTTCCCTTCAGTGCGCATTTCAGGTATCTGTAGGCAGACAACAAAGGTGGTGTTTGGGGGATCAAGCCTTCCTTGCTTTACTAAAATTACAGGACATAAGCAATCACCTACTCTATTTTTAAGTTTGACTATCTGGATAGATAAGTACCTTCTAAGCTAATATTTGCAGAGTTCTACAACATTTGCAAAGCAGACACATTACATGTCTCATCTTGACAAACCCCCATATTCTTATCTCTACCTTACAGATAAGGAAGCTGGTCTCCTAGCACCTACTGCTGGGGCCATAGCTCTAGCCAAGACCTTTAACTCTATTCACATGGGTTCTCTTTTCTAGCTGGGTCTATAAACCAATTTTGTTTTACTGCCCCAGAAGAAAGATTACAACCCTACCGTACACTTGTCTAGTACCTAAAAAGCATTTTCTAGGTTTCTAAAGCAGTAACAACTGACTCTATTACCTACAAATACTTCACACACACACTAATTTTCTAATAATCAGGTAACAACAGAGGAATAATAATACATTTATCTCACCGACTCTTCTCATGGGGGATCCAAACCATATGAAATGACAAGAGCAGAACCACAGGAAAAAGCCACAACATTATCATGTGATCCCAAAGCAAGTAGCACAACATGGTTGAGGTAGAGGAACCAATATATTTATATTGTCTTTGCTATGTATATTCAACAGTGAGTTTTAAAGAAAACTCAGCCTTTCTCTCACTTTATGGTATAAATATAGGCCTAAAGTGACGTGCAAATTCAATATTAAAATGCACGTCAAACAATTCCTGCATTGCCATGGTAGTTACGAATTTTTATTAGCAGAAAGAAGATGCCAAGTTATCACTGCACAAAGGGGTCAAAATTCCTCTGTACCTACAACCTACAGGTTTGGAGGGCACTGGCATTTGTCTCTTGAAACTGTTGCAAAAAGGCATAAATGTTTTCAAACATCTTTGCAGAATACATCTCACATACCATATCTCATGCCTGACTTATTTTATTCACAGATCACCTTAAGTAAAAAAATATATAAACAGGCAATCATGGACTTCTGGAAGCATTTCTGGAAGATCACTACTTAATATTATAGACTGAGTTCAGCAAAGTTTTTCTGTCAAGAGCTTTACAGGCCTTATTTCAGGATTTGGGGACCCCATGATCTCACCAACGCTACATAACTGTTGCCAACAGCATGGAAGGACAGACAGTATGTAAATGAATGGATGTGGCTATGTTCCAATAAACCTGTATTTACAAAAAATGGGCCCAGGGGTCAGTCTGTCAACCCCATCTATTGAAAACCATTTTGCCAAGTCTGGCTTTCCTATTAAAATGCCATATCTATAATGCATTACCCAAATGGGCAGGGCAATGTTGCTTACCTGTGACCCAATGGTTTCCTGGAAGCACCGGCCAAGCTGCGTCTTAGCAGCCACAGGGTAGACGTGGGGAATGACCTGCTGGTGAGAGTACGTGGAATGTACGGTCTGGGTCTTCTGGACGGGAAGCCCTTGGTAAGAGATTTGGGATTGGCCCGCTTGAGCTTCTTTTGTCTTCTGGCCTGTTGGGCCATCAATTCTTGAAACCTGATGTATCTGAACTGAAGCCTCCGGAGGGTGTTTCACATGGATATTGACTATGTTGGGAGGAAATTTCACTAAAAGAGATTAGGAGAAAATTTTAGTCGTGAATAATTAACAAGTGAGTCAGCATGAGAGCAAATACAGACACCCACATAAACTTTATAGTACACCTAGTGTATGTATTTTTGCTGCACAGCCATCAATTCTGGAGAATAAAAGGGTACACTCAAAACACAAATTAAACCTGGATTTGTGTCTTTTAAAGAGTAAAACTGGACATATAAAGAGACATTAAAACCCTTCACAGTAACACATTCATGAGACAAGAATATTCTTGGGGGGGTAGGGGGCGCTGCGTGGCTCAGGCAGTTAAGCATCTAACTCTTGACCTCGGCTCAGGTCATGATCTCGATATTCATGGGTTTGAGCCCTACATCGGGCTCTGCGCTGATGGTGCAGAGTCTAGTGGGATTCTGTCTCTCCTCTCTGCCCCTCCCCTGCTTGTGCATGCACACGCATGCGCGCTCTCTCTCTCTCTATCTCAAAATAAATAAACTTCATGCTGCCTGTGGTCACAGGTGGGTACACTTTATCAAAGGGCAGTAGTAAAGGCTCAAGAGTTTACTTTTGCATTTCTCAATGTTTCTACTGCCAAACTTGTAAGATTTACCTTTCTACGTCAAAAGAGGAAATACAGTTCCACAAGGCATAATTCCCTTATCCTGAATGTTATGGCATGTCCATACCTGTGGGACTCCTGAACTATGGAAAATACTTACACGTGATATTTTATATCTGTATTTACTTTCTGCAACTTCCAAATAAAATTTCATCTTCTGATGCTAACTAACATTCAAGTTTTAAAGACTAAAGGCCTTAACACTTCTCTGACCCCTTTTCAAAAATTGTTCATGTATAAGAGATGCCAGGTTTGAAAGAATGAGTTAGTCATAGAATTTCTAAGCTCCAAGTGACCTACTTTACCTTCCTCTACAGATGAATAAATTGAAGCCCAGTGAGGTTAACTGATTGTTTATAACTAAAACCAAGCGCTCTTCAACTACAAAATAAACTCAATACTCACCAGCAGGTACTAGGCAATCCACTAGCTCATTAGTCCTATATGAGTCTGAACACTGCCTTGCTCATCTTTCTATTTCCTAGGCCCTGCCAGAAACATGAATGTAACAGCTCTTGGTGCTAAGAGCCAGCATAAAAGGATGGGCTCCTTTTTACTTTATTTCCTAGATACTAAATCTCTATGGCCTAGAAAGTACTGCAGCCACATACCTGAGCTCATATTCTGTCCCTGCCACCATTTCCCAGGCCACAGATCACATACTTCTCTCTGTTTCAATACCAGTCCCGCCATCTGCAGATACGTGCTTCCACATGAGTTAGGTAGGTTAACAGACATCTGATGAATGGGCAAAAAGAAAATAAATAACCTTACCTTTGACTCCTTGTTGGCTAGTCATGGTCAGAGGCAAGGTATGTGTAGAGTGGACAACATGCGTTCCCAATGTCTTGCCTGACTGTTGAGAATGCTGGTAAAGTTTAGGCACACTGGCACCACGGACCGGGATCTGACAAAGCTTCCCTGTGAAATTTGGAGGGCACTGGCATTTGTCTCTTGAACTGCACTGGCCACCATTCATACATGGAAGATGGCAAATTACTACAAGGGAAAAGAGAAAATGAGGAGAGGTGGGTAGTTTCTGAAATGCTAAGTAACAACCAATCAACAGAATCCCCAAAACCCACAGCCCATGATAATCATCATATTCCTGATGACTTTAGTAACAGTCAACAAAGAAGTCACTACACTATGAAAACAATGGACTATTACTATCTTTTTCTTCCCACCTAAAGCCATTTAACTCTCCAATTGCTTGTGGTTGTTCTCCCTGACAAGGGAAAGAATTCAAAGTAGCCACTCAGGATTATTATCTATCACAGTGTCCTTTTCAGTATCTGTTGCATCCTATAATTACCTTGATTTTGTAGTGTATTACTTGTTTGTTAACTGTCTCCCTAGACTATAAAGTCCTTAGGAAAAAGTGATCTGTCTAGCTTAGTGATTTTTATATCCTCAGCACCTAGAATAATTCCTGGCACACAGCAGACATTATTTCCTCAAAGAATAAACAAAGAAACAAATGAGTGTTTAAAGCATCTCTTGATACAGGTATTCTCTTCGTAAGACATGGAACTAAGTGCTACCCAGAATCAGGGAGGAGAAGAGCCTGAATCCTGCTTTATAGGAATATGCAATCTCCTTGGGATAGACCACAGTGAAACTGAGAAGTACCAGAGTGATTAGTAGTATGGGCTTTAACAGATTAAGAATAAAGAAAGATAAAAGGACAGGTGGAGTAAAGAATTTTAAGAAGAGTTTTAAATTCTGGCTAACTTCAGCTTTTAGTCAACCTCCTAATTAACTAAAATTCTTCCTATCAGCCTCTTAACATAATCAGACTCCTACCAACTTGAACAGTAAAAGTGCCTCAACTCCATTTCCTTCCAGCTTCTACTCTCTTTTAAGTCTTCTCCTCTTTTAAGACCAACCTTTCAAAAGAACTGCCTCGACACACTACCATCTAGCTTGGACCAGGCTGTGCTTCCCTCTCCCTACCTCTCTTCTACATGACACTACTCTTACCAAGATCACTCATGGGCTCCATGTTGCTAAACCCAATAGATGGATTTCATTTTTCCCTTGGTTTCCATCACATCTCACTCATCTATTTGTGCTCCTTCCTCTCCGACCATTGCAGAAATATTCTTTGCAGACTCCATTTCTATGCCTTTTAAGTACTGGTATGCTTTAAGGCTTGTTCTTAACCTCTCGCCCTTACTAATTCTACACACGCTGTTTCTATGATTTTACTGTGTTAGATGGTGATGTCATCCAAATTGGTATTTCCTAACCAAAGCTTTCTGCTGAGTTCCAAACTGTCTACTACAATGTATCTTCGTGTAGATATTCCACACGTGACTCAAACTGGAAAGGTCCAAAATCGAACTCCTCACCTTCCCCCAATACTTCCATTCACCAAGTGGTCCTTAACAGAAACCAGACTGCTGCTCCCCCATTTCACCCATCCAAACGTCCAGGCCTAGAACTCCTCCCTTGTCAACATTCATCAAGTATGTCCATTTCTCTCTCATCACAGGACCTCTGTTCCTTGTGAAGCTTTATCACTTATAAATCTCACCTCGTTCTCTTTTACTCCACTACACTGACTTTCATTCATTTCTTCAGTTTGCAGAGAACCTCTTGTACTTTATCCACCCTGTGTCCTTGGCTTGAACCCTCTTTCCCTTCTGTCCCCCTCAGCTACCTAACTCCTACTTATCTTTTAGACTCTGTTTAACCCTCACCTCTTCTAGAAGCATTCCCAATTGTCCTTCATCTGGGTTTGGTACCCCTCCTCTGGACCTCCATGGGTTCTCATTGGCTACTCATCACAAGTAAGCCCACTGAGCTTACTACTGCATGAGTTAGTTGTCTGACTACCTTTCTGTATGCCTCATTCAACTAGAGTTCTGCGATCACGGGTTTCCTCTTGGTATGTTTTACTTCCAGCATATAGTTCAGCTTTTAGAAGAAAGCTGGAGAGGCACCTGGGAGGCTCAGTCAATTAAGCATCCAACTCTTGATTTCGGCTCAGGTCATGATCTGACGGTTCGTGAGACTGAAACCATGTCCACCTCTGTGCTGAGAGTGTAGAGCCTGCTGGCGATTCTCTCTCCCCCTCTCTCTGCCCCTCCCCTGCTCTCTAAATAAACAAACATTAAAAAAAAAGAAGAAAGCTGGAGATCAATAAAATACTGGATGAAGCAATGAAACAATTCATGCCTACCACTTTGGCAAATACCATTCTAGGTGCCACAGAAGATTCAGTCCTTGCCCTTCAAGAACAAAAAAAAAACTGAGGAGCTAATACATGGTAACTATCAGTACAGATCAGCATATAAGTGACAATCGGAAAATATAAAATGTAAATCCTGTGGAATATCAGAGAAGAGAAAACTCATTTCTGGGAAAGTCACAATAGACTTTACAGGGATAAGTCTTTGGGACTTTGGGATAAGTCTTTGAAACTGGGCAAGATTCATAAACACAGAAGTGCCTTTTGGGAAAATAATGTGTGTAAAGAAGGAGGCAGGCATATTTGGGAGATAATGAGTATGGCTGTCTTGTTAAAACCTTGGGTTCCTGAGGCAAGGGATAAAGTGATAAAATGGGTTGAGTCAAGTCAGACAATGCAAGCTCTTAAAGTCCTCCTGGTAAGAAGTGTGGGTTTTATTCTACAATCAGTAAGGGAGCTCGGAAGCTTCAAGGAGAGAATTCAGGAAGACTCAAGGACTGTTCCAGAAAGACTCCTCTTGTGATGGCATGTGAGAGTAGTTGGAACAGTGAGTGAAGGTGGGGAATTCAGTTAGGACACTACTTGAAATACAAGTTGACAAACACCCAGATTAGGATCACAGCAATGAGAACAGAGTCATACACAAATACAATGATAGAAGGAGAAATCAGTACAGCATGGAGATGGGACACAGGAAGTGACAAACAGGCTGCAGAAGAGAGGAGACGGCAGAAGAGGAAGGAAAGAACCAGGAAAATCACCAACGTAGCTGCCCAGAAACTGTGTCCGGGGCCTGCCCATGCTGGATGGAATGTGACATATGCTTTCTCCAGTGCCTGAGGTGCTAGGGAAGAGGAGTCAAAGCTGACTCCATGTTGAGTCAAACACTTGATTAGTCCTAGTTCACTTCCGATTTCAATTTCTAAAACACTTGGCTACAGTGGGTGTGCTCAACATGTAATGGGCAAGGAGAGCCAGGCCAAGATTTAAATGTACTACAAACAATTGACCGGAATAAGGCACTCTTCACTTTGCATAGTTCCAGTACTCTTGGATCTCAGTGACCACAGTTTAGTTACATAACACCAGTCTCCCCAATGACACAGTTCCAACTTTAGTTGTCTCAGTGTATTAATGATGAATTACATAAAGCACAAACTTTACTGCTAGCTTTTTCCTGCATGAATGACACTTGTGGAGCACGAGCTCTCATCAGTCGTGCTTCTTCCAAGTCTGTCGGCAACTGGTCCCGGCACATATACTGTTCAATTCATGCACAGACAGCAAACAGGGAGGTGCGTTGCCCCCTCATCTCAGGGTAATAAACTCATAGGACATTTTTACACAAGTGCATAATCAAAAGAGGGTATGGGGCCAACACAAAATCAAAGTGTAACGAAAAAATAAAAAGTGGTAACAGTGGAACTGAAATTGGAAAGTGGTGATGAGGGAAAAAAATGAAGATGTCCCAGAGGAAGTGACATGGAAGGAACGCTCAGTTCACAGCTGTGAAAGCACCAAAGATAACATGTTGGGAGTGGATCCAAACTCAGGAAGGACCAGGACAAGTCACTGTGGCAGAGAAAAGATACTCCACGTCGTAAGTTATACAACGAGATGAAAGCAAACTATTCAAACTACTCTTGATAAGTTCTACTCAAAGAAATGAAACACTGATTCTTAGTGTTTCTAACATTTTAAATTAGAGGGCATTAACATTAGTTGCACTTCTTTTTTTGCATTCCCCTATACATTTATAACTTACAATGAGGAAGCTTTCGTGTTTTGACAAAAAAAATTTTAAAGGTCACGGAACTGGTCATTTTCCTACTGAATATGAAGGTCATTTTGCACAGTTTCAGTCTGCAGATCCTTTATTTGGTCCCACAGTAGCATGTAAGGTAGATTCCCTAGGATCTATACTAAAATAACTTCATCTCTGTCTGTAACCATCTTTTCTCTTCAAAGAAACGTTAACCAATTCACTTCCGTGAGACATTTCTCATATCAACAGATTTTGAAATCTAATATGAATTTAATTAGTTTTGTTTAAATCTACCTTTAAAACCCTGAGGCAGGTTTCACATAAGTGTTTCAAGGATGCACCAGTCTAAGGGGATACAGCAATAATCCAGAATACAGGGCTAGTAACCTTGTGTGTCTCTCTCTGTTCATAAAGGAAAGTTTCTGCCTGACTTATTCTAACCAGTGAGAGGGCACTATTTATAACTATTTATGATTGAGAGGTAAACTATCTATTAGCCTGTTCCAGCATTTTCTAAAATCTAAATTACAATATCAAGTTCTTTGCCTCAATTCAGTAACTACACATTCAGTGCTTTGTGGCAGGCACTCTTTTTATAGTTCATTACTCTTTTATGTCAAAGAAAACAAATTTAAAAATCAATCTACAACTTCAGGATTTAACTATGAATGGTTTCTTTCTGTCTCCAAATTCACACTGCTCTCAAAACAATCATCTAGTGATATACAGTCTGTGCTGCCAGTTTCTAGAAAAATCTCAACACATGAAGAGGAAAAAGAGTAAGTTATCTTTAAGGCTGACTTGAGAAGGCTGGTTGTAAGTCTAGCTATGGCACATATATTTTAGAACGTGTAACCAGTAGGCGTAACGCAGAATGCTAAGAAATCCCATCTCCGTGGCAGCCTGACATTTTGCCGGCTATCACCATAATTCACGATACTGCATCACATGGCCACCTAGGACCTACTGCAAAGAACAAGAGGTATATGGGTCCTCGGCCTGTTATTCCAAAATGTGTGATTTCATGACAACCACTCAATGTATCTCACAGTACTACTATACCAGGTCAAAATGAGCCAAAGGTTCCATGTTGGAGGAACAGGAAGTTGGAGGTTTTAAATTTGTCAAGTATTTGAGTGTGTTCCACCATTCCCTCTGGTCTAGAAAACAACTTGCAGTACTCAAAAAATCGGGATGACACAACAGTCACATTTTGCGCCACAAAGTGGAAGTTCAATGGATAGATATTAATGATTTGTATACAAATATGCACCAAATGGGTTTTCTCAAGACGCATACTAAAAAAGCCATATTCTCTCTTTCCTGTTATCTCAGTTGACTATAAAAATACTTGAGCTGCTTGTCCCCAAAAGGCGCCCTAGGAATGTACTTGACTTTCCTGCAGCAACGTCCAGGCCCCTCCACCCACCCCCTTGATTCTTGTGCCAGCAGACAGACCGTTTCAAGTTATTGCGGCTAAGGTGGGACAGGGAAAACAAACCTCTATCTGAAGAAAAACCTACACATGTCATTTCACAGAACAGACACACACATGACTGATTTGAAGAACTACTTAAAGTTTCCCACTTGTCTCTGATTAGAAGAATAATGTTCCCTTAAAGGGTTTCAGCATTTTTGTTGATATCCCTTGGAGTATTTAAAACACACACACACACACACACACACACACACACACACACACACAATATTTTTAGAAAGTAAAAGTTATCACTTTATTTCTTCCCCCAAACATGCCTACACTGCCAGAAAGTGGGTGAACAGTGTAGTTGTTTAAAGCTTTTGGGTAACAAACATTAGATGATAATTAGATGCTACAAACTACACTTTAAGAACCTAGTCCACTGTTTTATTTATACATATAAATAAACAACTTGAATGTTTGCCTTTTAATTCAGTAGGCAGCACTAGAAAACAAAACAAAAACAAACAAAACCAAACCTGGAGCTGAAAGCAAAGATGCTGGTCACATCCTTCTGATGCCAGAAAGATGGCGAACTGAGGGGGCCTAGCCCAACACAGGAGCCAAGGGAGAAAGCACAGAGATTAATGGGCATTTACTAAAATCTAAGTGTGGGTTTTATTTACGGAACATAGAGATTTTCAATTGTTGTGTTCTAAAATTGCCTACAGCCAGTTCTTGATTATCTGTCCACTAACTTCTACTGACTCCCAGACTCCACCAAGAATACATGTGAGATACAGTGGCCAGAACAACCTGTCCAAGGAGGTGGCCTTTAAGCCTAAGAGGAGAAGAATCCAGTGATATAACAAGTTGGCAGAAGAGTGTTTGCACAAAGAAGAAATAACAGGAGCCAAGATCCTGAGGGCTTAGAAAGGCCTAGAACCCAAAAGGAGACTGATGTGGCACAAGTGTGGAAGACCAGGACAAAGTGAGAATGTCTGGGCGGGAAGGACCAATACAGGTCAACTTCCGGTCTCTTCTCACAAGGATATAGGGCAACCAATAAAAGTAGATACAGTGAAAAAGAAAAAGTATAAATAAAAACTTACAGCTCAGGGCCAGGGCGAATAGCAATTACAGGAGTCTGAACCAGGCAAAAAGAAAGAGGAAGGGTTAAGTAACAAAAAGTAGGATCTTCTATTGTATACACATGAAATGTGCACTGTAAATGTGCATTGAGTTCCTGGATCTCACTTTACATTTTTCAGTAACTATTTAGCTAGATTGAAGTTAAATTCCAGAAGGTTTAATTTAAAACTCATTAAATATAGAATCATTCCGTTAGTAAGAGGACTTTTTTAACATGTGAGAGAAGAGATCCGTGCTCTTGGTAATACGTGCAAACGGGAAAAACAGAGTCCAAGGAAACCTTAGGCAAAAGGGCAAAGCTCTTGTTAAAAACGCGGCCACCACACTCTCCCCACCAGAGGGAATCTCTTTGTTTCACCTGCTTCGGTAATTAGGAAGACCATATGCATCCCATCCCCACTTATCAAATACTGGCGTATGTTACTGGGCTCCAGTTAAAGGCAATGCAGATCTCAACAAATGCAAAATATCAACCTTTAAACAAACAAGAATTCCAAGAATGTCATTAGTTTTTAATGCTGTGTGCATTAGCAAATGCTTCAGTACCCTGTTCTGTTTATAATCCAGGAGATTCGAAGCCGTGCCACACACATGCACTCTAGAGCTTCCAATTTGGGATGAAGCCATTCATCATCTCAGCTTTGTTTATGGCTTTCTGTTCCTTTATCATCAACCTCACCAAAGCAGCGAGCTATCAAATGTGATCTGCTCTAATACTCAGCATAACCTAAAGAGCTCCACTTATCGAGGATATCACAAAATTCTATTTCATACCCTTCACACACAGAAGCTGTCAGTGTAGCTATCTCCTAAAAATTCCCAAACACCAGGGCTCTTTAATCCTTGGGGGGGGGGGGGGGGAAACACAGCAGCATTTGCAGACTGCAAAGTAAACACAAGAATCCTAGACACCTTGGGGTGGGTGGGTATCCTATAGAAACAATCTTGAAAACTGAAGCAGATTTTTTCATTTTGTGGGTTACGGTGTCCCCATCTGCAAAAAGGGACAGCTCCATGATCCAATCTACAGGGGTTTTTTCCACTCCTGAAATTCTGGTTCTCAAAAGTCTAACCAAGTTAGTTAACACAGTGCCATCCAGATCTCCTCATCTCATCTCCTGGGAATGGTAGGACTTAAATTTTAAAATGGGAAGAACGTGTATCCAGACCCTTGCAATTTGTGTAGACGTGACTGAGGTTATTCTGTTAAGTGGTGTATTTTACTGAATTATAATGCATAATCAGACACCAATACAAATGTAACTTTCATTCTTATTGCCAAAGCAGTTAATAAAATGCTCATGGAGTTAAGAAAAGCAGACTTCATTTGGGAGAATTATATAAACATACCTTTGGGGAAATGGTAATCCTGCCCCCCTAATGGACAGTGAAACAGGGTTCATAAACACGGTAACAGGCTTCATCCTCCGAGACCCTATATTCTACAACAGTACCGCTGCAAAAATCTGCAAAGAACCAATCCCACCTTAATTACTGAAGCCTGGCATTGTCTTTGATATCATTGCAAAATGCTTTCCCAAGAACCAAGCAAAACCACTTAAGCCTTGTAGCAAGTACTACTGCTGAAGCTACATACAACAGCATTACAAACAAAGGTTAAAACCTCTTTCATTTATTTTATGCTAATTTGCAAGCTCTGTGGTGTCTCAAGAGACCAAATTCGTACTCTCAGTAAGTTCAGTACTACCTGCTTGTTATTTGCCTATTCCTGAACCTCAGGAAAGGACTTAAATTAAATCTGAATTTAGAGTTTTAAAATATTTGCAAAGTCAAAGCCTTGACAATACATATCGGTCTTGAGGACACGAAGTTGCATTAAAACCTCTGACATCACAGCAAATCCAAATTCTTGCAGCCCTGGAAAGTCTGGTTCAAATATGGCCTCCAAAAAGGGAATGGTCCTCCAAAGAAAGGAGCATGGTGCCTAAGAAGAAAGAATTCTAGAGCCATTTGCCAATTCACGGGAGCACCTAACAACTTGTGTCACTTATCACTCTGCCTTGTATTAGAATCATTTTTTGTTCTTCCTTCTTGTACTTGATTTTGAAAATGGTAGGCAAGAGGCCATGGTGTTCTCATCTTTGCATCCCCTGTATCTCATTGCATGGTATTTTACAGATAAGAACTCATAAAAAAGAAAATGCACATCAATACCCTAAAAATTCCAAATGTAAAAGAACACAATATGTATACATCTCTTTAGACACTCTCTTTCTTTTTTCTTGATACATGATAACTTTAGCATCCCCTGTAGTTTCCATCTTGATTCCAGGAAGTGCAGAGGTTTCCACAGAGGTGCTAGAAATTATCTCCCAAATAATCTAATCCAACCACTTTATCCTACAGATAGTGAGCTACAGAGACTGAGTGTCCTTAGGGCATCATGGCTGGGTAGTCACAGAAATGAACCAAGAATGCAGGTGTCCTAAATCCTGGTCCTGTGCTCTTGCCACACAGCCCTTAGGAGGGAAGACCCAAGAGATGTCCCTCAAATCTCACCACACAACACAGTCTTATCTCAAGCCCTTTTAAATTCTTCTTCCAGGGGTGCCCTAGGTGGCTCAGTCAGTTAAGTGACCAACTTCTGCTCAAGGTATGATCTCATGGTTTGTGGGTTCAAGCCCCGCGTTGCGTTCTCTGACAGCTCAGAGCCTGCAGCCTGCTTCAGATTCTGTTTCTCCCTCTCTTTCTGCCCTTCCCCCACTTGTGCTGTATCTCCCTCTCTCAAAAATAAATAAACGTCGGGGCGCCTGGGTGGCGCAGTCGGTTAAGCGTCCGACTTCAGCCAGGTCACGATCTCGCGGTCCGTGAGTTCGAGCCCCGCGTCAGGCTCTGGGCTGATGGCTCGGAGCCTGGAGCATGTTTCCGATTCTGTGTCTCCCTCTCTCTCTGCCCCTCCCCCGTTCATGCTCTGTCTCTCTCTGTCCCAAAAATAAATAAAAAACGTTGAAAAAAAAAATTTAAAAAAAAAAATAAATAAACGTTAAAAAAATGTTTTATAAATAAATAAATTCTGCTTCCAGAGGCTTGTTTCTCATAATTGATCATAATAGGGTTTGCTAATAAAGCCTTAACACAGATGGGAGGGTTTATCTTGTTGCAGATGAGGCAGACTCATGAACTTTTCCAGGGATCTAAATACATAGGTTGAATCACACCAGGGATCCTTGTTCTTTTAATAGATACACGGGTTTTCGGGGACATCAGAGGACAGACATCAGAGGAAGACTACGGGCAGATTCAAGAACACTGAAATGAAAAGGGAAATGAACAGGACTCGCTGCACAGCATTAGACAATTTCCATCACTGAGAAAGTTCGATTGCCCAGTGCTGCTCGATCACTTGTCCCCAATGAGCTCAGAAGTGAAGGCTAGAAGGTCAAAAACTAATGTCTTCTCATTCAATGAGGATTTAATGTAGATCTACCAGTGGCCATGTCCTATTCCAAGCGCTTGGCAAACGTAAGTCAACAACACAAATTCCCTGCCCTCCTGGCACTTAGCTTCTGTCATCTATGGTCCTTGTGAGAATCTGGACATAAGCAGAATTGCTTTAGGGCCCAGGAGCCAATCAGCAGGACAGGGTCGGAGAAAGAGCTGCTCTCCCAGTTCTGCAGGCTACTACCACCTGTCTGGCTCTTTCATGGCATGTGAAGAGGCGTCAGGCAGGGCAGAGAGCTGGGAGTTCTGGAGAAGGGGAAGGGTAGGGTTCTCTCCTGGGGCTCCAGCTGGAGTGGACCTCGAAGGGTCCAGACAGGAAAACCTGAAGGGATGCTATGTGGTGAATGCAGCCACCTGCACTAGGTGATAAGTGGGGCACCTTCAGGGATTTTCAGATATACTCTCAGGGAGAATGGGGGCAGAGGGGATAAAGTTTCTGTGTCAGGAGGTAAGGGATTTGGGCTAGCATACTCTGGGTTTTTCACAATCACTATATTATCTATACCATGAGCAGGTGAAATCCACAGGGACATCCAGGTGACAGGTATCATGACTATAGTTCACATTTGCAATCTTTTGTTACTACACAGCCATATTGTTCCCTGCTATATATTGCTATACAGCTTTAACATTTTTAGGAGCTACGTAATATTCTATTAAGTTGACAGATGATAAATAACATAGCCATTCCTCTGTTGGTTTAGACTGAATTTCTTTTTAACTATCACAGATAAAGCTGCAAGGAACATCATCAATGATATCTTAGTATTTATTGTCTCATGCATTAAATTAGTATTTATTGACTGTTTAGTATACACAAGGTAATGCGCTAGGTGATACAGTGAACAAGAAACACATTGATGAGCCAATTATACCACTGTATCTGCTTCAGCATGACAAGGACAAAAGAGCGTAGGCATTAAGAGGAAGGGACTGGAACCAGACCTCCAGGGGGTACAAATCCCAGCTTCATCATCATTAGGGGTATGATCTTGGGCAATTTATTTAACACTTCTCTGTCCCCCACGTCTTCACCTATGAAGTGGCAATAAAAACTGTACCAGCTTGGCTGGGTTCTTGGCTTGAATGAGGTCATATATTCCAAGCACTTAGAAGGGAGCACACAGTAAGCACTGAGTGAACGTGGGCCTCTGCAAATGAGAATCAACTTTATGAATAGGGTGCAATGGGAATCATACAAAAGGGGAAACTAAACTAGCATTATGAAAAGGAAGAGACATGCACATCCTTATAAGTAATCAGGTTATGCACTAAACTGTGTATTATTTCATTTGCTACTTTGTTTGTAGAATCTAGTGGAGTTGAATTGCTGAGTATATCAACAGATGAATCTTCCAGAAAAAACATATTATTAACATCAACAGCACCTATCATTGAGATATCAAATTTTCATCTATCTTGTCAAAATTGGATTTCACTTCTAAATATTTCTACTACTTTAATAGTTTCCAAATGCTCACTTCAGAGCTGTAACAATTTACCTGTGATTGGATTATACTATCACAATGCTAATTTTGCGTGTCTTTGGTAAGGATTTTTGACATTTCCCCTACATATTTGTTTACTGTTTTTATTTCCTCTTGCTTGACCTGTTTATTTGTGTTTATATATTTTCTGTATCCCTTAGAGTCTTAATGATTTTAATTACTTTCATGTTTTATGGACAATAGATTTCAAGATCTTGTTTGTCCTTTGATGAAATAATCTTTATAAATACATTTCCTGTTCCTTTTAGCTTAGTATTTTTTGGACACACATACTCTATTTTTTTCATACAATTAAGTTATTAAGCTCATTTCTCTCTGTTTCTCGGTTTCATTCCTTTAAAAGCTACTATACCTCCAAGTATCTGATAAATAACCTATTTCATGCTAGCTTGTTAGATTATTTTCGTCTCTTTTTTGCTTAATTGTATAACTCATTCCATCTGGAGTTTTTACCCAGGGGATAAATATGGATTATAACTGATTTTGCTTCAAACTGCAATCTAAATATCTTAATATTTGTTATTACATGAAACTTGCTTTCCCACTTTTTAAAGATAAGCAGTTAATTTGAATAGAAAGTTTCAAAATCAGGAAAACATAATGTGGTGGGGGGGGGGGGAAGAAAAGAAATGTGGCAGTTTAGGGTGGAGTTGGGGCTGGGAGACCAGGGAAGAATGGGGAAGAATGCAGAATAAACAGCAGTCGAGGCACAGGACTAACACAAGAGCAGAGAAACACTCCCTGTGAAACATGAAAGAAACACACTGGGTAATAAAATGAAATGGGGTCTGTAAAAATCCAGGCAGATGCCAAAAGGGATAAATTCTGGGTAGACAATGTTTGGGAACCACTACTATAAACACAAATCTACATGGGCCGTCTACGGCTTCCTTTTATCCCCACCCTCCATGGATCATTACTTTCCCATGGCTTCCACCTAACTATAGGGCCACAGGGAGGATATGCCACAGTGAGGCTTATTTCTGTAGCCTCGTCTTGTTTCTTTTAAGGAGCAGGGAACCCTTTCAGCCTTCTCCTTCTGAGTAGTAAGCAGTCATCGACAAGCCTCAAGGTCGAGATGCAGCACCAAGAGTCAAAATCACCACAGTGAAGAAATTATCCATTCCAAAGATGGTCGAATTACTCTGTGAAACTGTTGAAGGGACAGATATTTGAGAAGCTCAGTGTCAGATCTTTCTAGATCTGAACAGAAAACCCTCAGGTGAGACAAATGGCTCCCAGTGGCTTCTTTACATACTAAAGAGCCCAGATAGATTGTGGCCCTTAAGCCGAGATGTAACACAAAATTGCCAGAGAAAAACCAGTTTAGAGGCCTCTCTAGACTGGTGGGTATGCTATCCCAAACACTGGTGGTCTCAAAGTTTTCACAAACAGGTCACAGGCTGTAGACATAGGTATAGACAGAGATTACCTACACTCAGAGTCAAAATGGGCTGAACAACCACCTGACCACGACCACTGCCGTCATGATTACACAGGGAGTTGCGACTTCAGTTAGTAAGGAAACTGTTTGACCTCCTTGGCTCTTAGACTCACAGGCCTTGTTTGAGGCTACTAAAGTGAGAGATAAAAGAATGGGTTTTTACAAATAATAACTTTCAATTTTATAACCTGTTATATTGAAAAAAATTTACCCAGGTTTTGTATCTTACACAGCATCCCATTTTTTTTGTTTTGTACCTGTGTTCAGAGAAGAATGAGAGCATCTAACAGAAACTAGAAGGTGATCTACGGACATTATTATTTACACGAATGATACAAAAAAAAGTTCTCAGGTAGTTTCTCCTAGATCATTCCTACTGAGATATAGACTCATTTGAGCTAAAAGCTGAACACATCAATAGCCTGTATATTTCAGAGATTCTGAGGATCCCCTGCAGAAGACCTCAAAATCTAATCATGGCAGAAGGGCTGTTCTTGATCTAGCTCTTGCTACCTGTCTAGTCTATTTGCACAATGTTGCTGTCATGTTCTCTGAAGTTCCATTTATAAACCCATGCTCCCTCTCACATGTCTGGTTCCATCGAGGCTCTTTCCTCTCCCCTTCCCAACTTACCATCCCAACCCTAATACCTCAACCCAAGCCTCTAACTCTACCCCATCACTGAGGCAGTCCCACAAGACTGATAGATCCCACTCCCTGCCACATGGTGACAGCAATGAATGTATGTATACAGCAGCCTGGCACAGACAGCAATGAACTGTACTGCCCAAGGGGGTGTCTGACTTCTCCAAAAGGTCATGAGCTCCCAGAGGGAAGAAATCCTGTCATGAGGACCGTTCCTCTCTCAGCAGCCCATCCCTAGAGCTTAGCAAATTGCTAGTCTCATGGTCAGTACCTGATATTTTTTGAATGAATAAATGAGCAAATGGAAATTTTTACAAAACATTTTTTGATTGTGAAGCCAAATGAATGCCAAATTCTAGATTTTTTAATAGTTTACTTTCCAATTTCTTAACTTTGCCTTAAACTGACCATCAATAATATTATATTAGTCATTTGCTTTTATGGTCTTTCCAAATCATTCGATTTAATTTTCATAAAAACAACTCCCTTTTTTGCACTCATTTTGACTGGTTTATATAATATTTCATTAAATGATGTAATTTCTAGTCAGAAACAAAAGAACTGACCCTTTGTAGCCATTCAACTCAGACCTGGGAGGTAAAGTGTGTGGGGTGAATCATCAGGTAGGAAAATTCAGCATGTCATGGGCATCGGTCAGTATATTTTTAAAAAGGAGTAAAGGGAGTTGGTTGATTTGGAAGGTTAGTTAGATGGTGGTAGTTTTAGAGAGCTTCTACCACAGACTGCTTAAAATCGCAGAGCAGAACTTTCCAGAGTCAAATGCTAAAGCTATTCAAAGCCACGTGATTCATTACTGACTGATGAGATGAGCCAAGATGTCTCCTTTCATTTAAGTTAAATAACCTGATATGTCAAGTTCAGGTTATTAAAATACGCCTATTCATTCCTCAGGGCTCCATATATATATACTTCCTGGATCTGGAACATTCCATTAAATCAAGACAATATGTATCAAAACTGACTTCCTGAAGATAATTCTTTCTAATCCCCAGTATTGGCCCATGGGTATGTTTCTAATTAACTCTCCTGAGATGTAGCTCTGTCTCAGGCTAAGTTAACTTTTGAAACATCTTAGTGTACACACTAATACTCAGTTACCACAATAAAACAATTGGAGGTCTAGATTTTGTACAGGATAAGAATCAGAGACATGGAAGAAAAGTAAATTAAAACTACCATCATTAATCAGGACTAGAAAAATTTCCAAATCCTCCTGGCAACTTTCCTAAATAAACCAAGTATCATCAGGGAAACTACTTGGGTATATGAAGAAGAATTTCAGAAACTTTTCCCTAATATTCCTCCTGTTTCTCGTTTCCTTTTATGGCCTGTCAGACACTGAAGTTAAGGAAACTATATAAGGATGTTTTAATTCGGAATCAAAATGCACTACACAACAACTTTTACTGATAGACAATGAAATACTTCCACAAACTACAATCATTTCTCTGTAGTTCTGATAAACTAAAGCATTTACTAAAGTGATTTCAACATGAAGGTGAATAGTATATAACAGATCCAATCCAAACAGTAAGAAAAAGTCCACACGTTACTCTTAGAGGTGTACTTACTTTTAGCGTTATGCTGTTCAGGTAGAGGTTGTTTCCACAACTGAACTGGTAACGTGAAAAGGCTAATGGGGAAAGAGGGAAGCATTTCACACCTTTTATACCTATGAATAGGTTAAATACCATTGGAGCGTGAAACCTATCAGATGCCAAAGATGTTATTTTCACAAACAAGCCATTTGGAACAAACACTTTCACCTTTAAAATTCTGTTAATTCTTGGGGTGCCTGGGGTGGCTCAGTTGGTTAAGCATCCGACTCTGGATTTTGGCTCAGGTCACAATCTCACGGTTCATGAGGTCTAACCCTGTGTCAGGCTCCACACTGACAGTATGGAGCCCGCTTGGAATTCTTTCTCTCTCTCTCTCTCTCTCTCTCTCTCTCTCTCTCTCTCTCTCTCTCTGCCCCTCTCCAGCTCACTCGCTCCGCCCCCTCTCAAAGTAAATAAATAAACTTAAAAAAAATTCTGTTAATTCTCTACCTGGAGCTGATGTATTAAGAAACTTTACCACATGATGTAAGCATTTTCCACAGGATTCACTTTTTTTTGGTCCATTACTTTTATCAGGAAATAGATCCAGATATTATTATTTTTATTATTATTATTACTCCTGGATGTAATAAAATCACCTTCACTACAGAGATTTTTTCTGCAAGTTGAAAGTCTACTGTATCAGAAGATCTCTCTCTCTACTGGGAGCCAAGAGACATGAGTTCCAGGCCTAGGTCTGTATCACACAGCTAAATGACCTTCAGCAATTCAATCCAGTGCTCTGGAACTTGGTTCTCTAATAAATGAAACAATAGATCTAACTGATATATGCATTTCCTTCTTGGTGCTAAACTTTTGTGGTCTTATAAGCTACAAAATGTTAAAGAATACTGCTTCTGAGCCACAAACACAAGAGTCCCTTTCTTCTCTGTCCTATAACCTGCACATTGTGACCAAGTCCTACTGCTTCTCTCTCTTCATCTTTAATAACTCTCCTGTTTACTTTTTTCTCTACATTCCCCAAGCTCAGACTACTCTGTCTCGTGTAGACTATGGCAAAGCCGTCTTGATTTTTCTTACCTGTCTCCATACTATGTCCAGAATGTACTTTCTGACATATATACTCAGCTCACTACCCTACATGGTTTTTCTGTGGCTCTCTATCACCTACAAGAAAGAAATAATTGTTTTCTCAATGGAATTCAGGCAAAAACCCCAGGGGGGTAAGTCCCTCATGGGGGTTGTGGTAAAAATTAATGACTCTACTCATGGTAATAGTGCATTGAGTACCAAGTGCTGCTGTCTTATCTCCAACAAGTCCTGCTTTGAGCATTTTTGACCACAAAATCAATCTACTTGTGATTTCTTGGAACACAGCACTCTCTCTTTTTCACCCATACCAATGCACCTGGCCAAATTCTGGAAGAATTTACCCCTTCCCTTCTTCTTCGGTTGTTGGACCTCACCTCCATTTCATGTCCTCTCCTTCCGTGAAGGCTCCCTTGATCGCCCCCTGCAGGCCTAGGAGATCCTGCCTGTGCATCTAGAATGCCAAGGTAGGTGCCCAATAATTGTCAGTGGTTTAAATGAACTTCAGTGGAGTCAGCTCTCTAGCTGTCTGACAGAAGGCCAGAAGCCCCCTAGTTAAACTCTTTCTGGGTGTATGCATGAACCAATTAAGAATTCTTCCCAGTGCAGTTTTTGTGTTTCCTTTTATTCCAAATGACACCAAAATAAGTAGAGTAAGAATGCTTGAAGGGAAGAGAGAGTTTCCGCCAGCATTCCATGATATTTTAGACCACCTCCAGTGCTTCTTCCACGATTTAGAAAGCAGCAATCCTGGAAAGATTGAACAATTGTGCTCCCTTGGTCACAAGGCTCAAATAGGATCAGAACTTTTAATATTATACCCAGAATATTTTTAAACTTCATTTTGTATTCTTTCCATAATTTTTAACATAGTGGAATATTTCCAATGTTAAGTGATGATTCAAGGTCTTTTAAAGCTTCCTGTCTCTTAGGTCTAAAAGGAACACTCCCTCACTCTCTTCTCCAAAGCCCTTTGCCTTTGCTTCTCACATACATTTGTGCCACATCTGTGAATCTTGAGTCTAACGACAATAGATAGCACTTGTCTGTATCTAGCAGGTCTCTTCTGAACCCTTCCTACAAAATTCAACTAATTGCTCCCTTACACTGTTCTCCTTATAGGAAGCTTCTACTACCACGCAATATGTGTGGACAAACTTACAGCTTGTTCCTAATCTTCATGAGTGATTTAGGATGAGATCTCTTCCAGCTTCTAGCAAGCTGATCGACAGCCACACAGAGGAAAAAGACAGTGAATCTTATTTGTCAACTACATGTATAACCAATATGGTCCAGATTAGGAAAGCTTACACTTGATTTGAAGAACAAAATTGCTGCTTTCACTATTTGCATAAAACTGTACAGACTTCTTACAATTAAAATGGAAGATTCTAGTTTTCACAGCCCAGTACTCCATGGAAAACACAAAGAACAGAGATTGACAGAATTTTCCAATTATTATATATATAATCATGACATCTAGCCACAATTCCTACAAGAAAAAGAATGTGTAAGGACTCATTTTGATTTTAAAATGTTGTCTGACCACTATCTTTATGCACTCTTTTGCATCAATCTATTGACATACATATGAACAGATACAAATCGATTTAATAAACAAGCAGGAATGATAAACCTCATTCACCCTTTATTCTGACACCTTAAATTCAACACAACAGCCACAAAAGGTACAGAGGAATAATACAATTCTCTCCCTCCAAATTTGCTCTTCTGAGCTTGACAAAACAAATTCACCCGTGGCTGTCACTCTATTCTAAAATTGATGAGTATCCAGTAAGTTCTTCCACATGTGTTTCTCAGACGCCTGTGAAACTGTCAGGGACTGCTAGCAAGCATGCTCACTGTTACCAAGTCACTTCATTTCCATTTGAAAGGAGTAATTCAAAAGTCATGGGAGATACAGAACAAAGGAAGATTGAAAGACGACCGTCTAGAAGTACAGAAGAGATTATATAGTAACTAACCAAACGATCCAAAATTTCTAAGATTGATCAGTAAAAGCTCTCATATGAATGTTTAGTCTAAGATGTAAGCTCTTCAATATGTCCAACATAAACCTGTTAAAAGGTCTCCACTTTGTTTATTAAAATATATTAACCCTTTTCAGCTAACACATCTAGTACATAAAAATGATGGCAATAATAGGTCTATCTTAAAATGCTTTTAGGCCAATATTGACATCATCTAATCTTTCACATGAAAATGTTTGCAGAAGGCAAGGACAATGAAGTTTCAATAAGGAAATGGCTATTTGCCCTCTATTTAAGGGAAAGATACTAACAATTGTTGGTCTTCTACTCCTTTTAGGGTATTATATTCATTATGTCATTTACTCCTTACAGCAACCCTGCGAGTGACATAGTTTCACACCAAACCATAGAAGAGATAACAGAGATTCTAAGACCTTTAATATTCTTCTCAAGGCACACCATTAATAAATGGCAGAATCAATATTCATAGCCTACCGTGCTATCTCCAAAGTGTGCACATTGTCCTAAAACATTTTGGAGCAATCAAGAGGTGATAGAAAGGCTCAGTCATCATTGTTATGACTAGTGGCTGCTGCAAACACCCACGGAAGCAGCTGAATCCTTCTTAACACACTGCAGGGATCAGCCATAGGTAATTAGATAAAATCCACTTTCTAGCCCTGAGTACTGCAAGGATCAATAATAATGAGGCAGAAATAGTTGCTACTAATCACAAGGGCCCAACATCTAATTATCAGTGTTGCCTATAATATGTATTGACTCTCAAGAGAGCTGGAAAGGCCTATTTCTATCATAGGTCAACCACTGTACTGAATTCCCATTCTTTTAATAATGATTAGTATAATAAATTGAAAAGAACAAATGAAAACGTTGTGCCTCATCTGTAAAAGCTTAGAAGCTAGCTAGAGGAAACCAAATTTACACAGGCATTCAAGCTCTTGGGAGGCCCACCCAAGGACACTGACACAATCAATCAAAATATCTTCTTGGAAGGAGCAATGCCCAAACCACATGAATGACCCACTCCAAAGAATTCCGAGGCGCTTGGATTCCATTAAGTTCAAATTCTACTATTCATCTACCAACAATTAAAACAGGCAGGTCTCTTCAAGACCCTAATAAATTTTCTCCTTGTGGCTATAGAAATGGAAATTGTCCACAACTGTTATTTTTACAGTTGGATTGAATATTATAATTCTCTGGGTTGGGTACTTAAACTTGCAAGGCTTCACTTTTCTAATCAGTGAATGAGAATAATACACCTACTGTTCTGAGGAAGAAGAGATTACGTCACAAATGCTTACAACTATCCTACGTGCACAGAGGGTACTTGATAAACGTTAGTTCTCCTTTCCTTCCAACTCTGGACCAGATCTTACCCCAGAGTTGTAAGTTCAGGAAGTTTTCTTCTGCAGCATGCTACTGAATTATCACACCAGAAGCTAAAGAAGCCTAAATTGGATCTGTGCACAGATCCAGGAAGCAGAGTCAGCACGTAGCTTCAGCAGAGACCTCCAAACATGAGCACGAACTGGAGCTCCTGTCTTCCTATTATTTAAACGTACTATTAAATGAGTTAAATAATCAGACACAAAGATCAAAAAATAGAAGAGATGAGGAGACGTTCTTTCCCTAGGAACGGAACCAGGGATGCTGTCTTTTAAAGGCGGATGGGGGTGCTGGCTACGGTGGCTTTTTGGCAACTCAAACACAATCTCTTGGTTAAGTGGCTGCTGAATTGGCTAAGCCCGCACTTAGTAGCAAGCACAAGGTTCAGAGAAACTATTACCATTCCTTTAGCTGTAGCTCACAAGGACCCATATTTTTCCACTACTTGTGACAGGAAGCCCCTGAGTTGTAGCGTACATGGTGTCAGCAGGCTGCTCCTCTCTGTGAGGACTAGCAGGGCTCAGTCAAGGCCAAGGGGAGGGAGCCAAGCTAAATGCAGCTGTTGCTATATGGCCACAGCTCACCAGGCTGCAGCTTTGTTCCCTCTCTCAAGAGAGGCACACTCGGGGCTAGGATTAAGCAGACCCAAGCCCCCCACATTCCCATCTCATTGCATTCTGTCTGGCCGTGAGACAGAGCAGCACAATAGACATTCCATCTTACCTTAACGGAGCTCTCCAAAGAAATGTGTTTCCTGCCTCATTACATGATGTGCTACACTAAGTCTGTGTCATCAGTTTCATAAAAAAAAGGTAACACTGTGTATTTCTACCATTTTGAAGACCAATAGATTTTTTGTCTTCACAGCTACCCAGCATTTAGGTACAGATGGTACATTTGAAGGATCAGGGTTACAGGGGAGGGGAGAAGGGGAGAGAGGAGAAGAGAGGGGTAAGGAAAGAGAGAGAAAGAGAGAGGGGAGAGGAGAGACAAGTGGAAAATTCATTGATCTGTGATATCAAAAAGTTATTGCCAGGGGATTTTAGTTTATATCTTAAGTTCCAGGAAGCCAAAATGTTCTGGGTAATACATGTGAATCACTGGAAAGAAATCTTCCATTTTCTGGCTAAAAGGTGACTCCTTTGATAACCACAAAGTCATGAATCATAGATACTTTATTACTCGACTTCCTTTCAATGAGCTAAGAAAAAGTTACTCAAGACCCCCTCTAGGAATTAGTTAAGGAAAAGTGAGTCTCCTAGGCTTGAGCTCATCTGGGATGTCCTCTCTGAATTTCTCCCCTGGGTTCATTTCAGAAGATGGCATATAGCTGTGGCATCCAGTCTTAAGCGGGCCCTGCAGAAGGTGGTGTGGGCAGGAAGCTGCCTTCTGTGGCTGGGACAGGAAGGCCTGTCTGCCAATGTGCTGGGTTATTTCTTCAGCATGACTGCTTGCATTTTTAATTCTTAATCCTGGGATATCTGGGTTTGGTATTCCAAACATCAATCTCTATCTGAAGTTTACACAGCGTAATCTACTCACTGTTTTGTTGAGCAGAGTTTACATAATGGTGGGGGAATATTCTGTTTTTGCACATATATATATATATATATTATATGTTATATATATATATTTTATATATATTATATATGTTATGTATATATTATATATATTATATATGTTATATATTATATATATATTTATATATATATATAATATTATCTATAAATATATATATATAATATATATTGTTTTTTGCGTATGGACATCCTGGCTTCCCTGAGGGCCTCTCATCTTGTTTGGATGGGAATGGGGTTCACAGGAAGGACGAGAGCAGAATCCATCTCTGATACTCCCTCCTCACATACACAAACCACATCGGAAGTCACCAACCACGCCATGCCGTCCTTCGACAGAAGGCCACTTTAAGAAATCCCCAGACAGAAAACCTTAAACCTCAAAATCTCATTAAGCAATGCACTGAGAGTCCTAAATACGAGTCTGAACCAGAGCTCCCTCACTAGCTGTGACCTTGAGGCAGCCCCCTTCTGTCTCTGGGCACCAGTTTTCTGATGGATAAAGCAAAAAGGGTGAACTAGATGCTGTCAGCTCTAAGGCTATCCCACTCATAGGACCATGTGGTACAAGTGTATGATCACTGGCTCTCGACTTTTCAGAAACACACCAATGAGAGTAAAGAAGCCACCTCTGGAATGCCATTTTCCTTCCTTGGCTGCTGACGGTTTTCACAGCTCTTCACTCCCATACATGTAATAGCCACAGTTTAGTTCTTTCTGCAGTAACAACTTCTTAAATAAACCAAGACAATAACAAGTCTCTGGAATCCAAACACCTTTGATGTCTGACTTATAAATTTTTCAGCCTCTATAATTTTAAGGTTAAATTATATATTAAATTTCAAAGGCCAAGTACTTCAGAAGAGAAGGAAAGATTCCATGTGCTTCCCATGCATGCCTGGAGTCCAAATAAAAAATCTGCTCTTTAGTCACCAATGGCGTGCCCATCGGCTGTGTAAAATCTGTCATTTGTGGAACTGTGATATGTATAAATTATTTATGAAAACCCCAAATAGCAAATTACATTGAATCAAAGTTCTTTGGATTGTCCTAACATTTATTAAAGCTATTTACAGAAGACAATTTTTTTTGTATCAGACTTAAAACTGCAGCTAAGTGACATAAAAATATAGACACACTAGGCAATGCAACCAATTTAGGATGTTTTAAATTTTAATTATGTACACAAGAAATTGCATATTAAATTGGTTACATTTGCTAATGCCAATCTCATATCTTACAGCATATTAAAAAATGCTTGGTGTTACAGTTAATGAATCACATTTGACTTAATCAAAGTGTGCCGTATGGTAATCAAGCAACTAATAACAACATATGGACATTGCTCTGATCAGAAAGCATTCTTAAAAACCATGCTTCATTTAACCCTCTGAACAACTTATGAGGTGGGCATCATCCTTCCCATTCTACAAATGGGGAAAGAGGTTCACACACACATGTGACAGCACTTCAACCAAGGCTCAAGATTCAGTGAACAGCTGGAGTCAAACGCAATGGACGAAAGTAGTATGTGGGTCTGTCCAAGCTCAGCAGAAAGAAGATGGGTCAGAGCCATTGAATGCACTCTTTCCTCTGAACACTCCCAAGGCTTCATGCCAATGCTGACACAGAGGGGACTGAGACACCACCATGCACAGGGCAGGGCAAGGCCCTGGGTGTCAGAGGGAAGCCTAGCTGTGCTTACTCACTTGCTCTGTGGCCTTGGGCAAATTACTTAACTTCTCAGTACCTTAGTTTCCTCATCGAGAAAGTGAGAATAATGACCTGATGTTTCAGGGCCGTTGTAAGGTAAAGACAGAACACATATAAAATGTCTAACACAGCAATGGACATACAGAAGGTACTCAATAAGTGGTAATTTAAAATTTCTGATCCACTCCAAAATATTTATATGCCCCTCATCAACAAAATTCAGGCTTAACCCTGGTATATCCCTCAGAGTTTGCTGTCTAGTACTGAAGAGGGGTCACAGCAATTAAAGAAGAATAATTCAGTACTTTGATTTAACAAAATCTTTATCAAAAACAAATTTCTCTATCAATTATACGTAAGGAAGAAGAAGCACACTGATAACTCTGATTACATAAAAAATCCTAAGTTTCTTCATGGCCTAAGAAGAAAAAAAAATACCATAAATATAAGTTAAAACACCAACAATTCAGTGGGGAAGAAAAACAGCAAAGGAGAAAAAATTTTGGACCAGTGGGTTCTCAACCAGGAGCAATTTTTGACCCCAGGGACATTTGGTAATGACTGGAGACATTTTTCGTTGCCACATTTGGGGAGGGGGGGAGCTACTTGAATCTAATGGTTAGACACTTGAGATGCTGTTAAACATCCTACAACGCATAAAACAACCCCCTGAAACAAAGAACCGTCCAGCCTAAATGTGAATAAGACTGAGGCTGAGAAACCTACTACAGACACATGAAAAGACTCAGAGTTAGGGGTGTCTGGGTGGCTCAGTCAGTTAAGTATCCAACTTCAGCTCAGGTCATGATCTCATGGTTCATGGGTTCAAGCCCCGTGCTGCACTCTGTCGTGACAGCCTGGAGCCTGAAGCCTGCTTCAGATTCTCTGTCACTCTCTGTCTCTCTGTCTCTCTCTCTCTCTCTGCTCCTCCCCTTGCTCATGCTCTCTCTCTCTCTCTCAAAAATAAATAAACATTAAAAAAATTTTTTTAAAGACTCAGAGTTCAAATTGCTTAATAATCTGTATTGGAAAGAATGTGGTCAGACAATCTGCATTATTGGGAGATGCAAACCAGGGTTCTAAATCCAAATTTATATCCTCTGTACTGGGAATGTAAGAGTTCAACTTTTATAGCAGATAATTTGGTAAATACCCATTAAAATTAAGCTAGAACATGGCCTTTGATGCAGCAATGTTGTTTCTAAAAATTGATAAATTCTTGGATATTCTTGGATATTCACACATGTATACTAAGAATTCATTACTCACTACAAATACTTAATAAGACGGTCAAAAACTGAGTAACAGGCAAATACTGAATCATACGGTCAGTTTAAATATGCTACAGTACATGCCAAGGTAAAATATTACGCAGTCTTTAAAAAAAACAAGGTAGATTTGTTTGTGCTGATATTAATTGTTAAGCAAATAAATTAGACTGGCTTTCACTCTAGAGTAGGCCCTGTTGTGTCTTTTAAATTTTGTACCATATGTTATGTAATCAAAACAACGCACTAAACTTTTTTTTTAAAGAAGATGCCAGGCATATCAACTGTTTTAAAAATCTGCCCTCAGGTCTTTAATTGGAATTTTAGTATCAGTCAAGAAGCAGTCAAGAAAAAAGGCACATTAAAATGTGGCAAAACTGAAGACAGTCTAATAAAGAGACTCTTGACGTAGGTATATAGGAACTCAACAGAGTTCTGGGAAAACCACAGTGTGAACAGTACCCTGCCACTGCAGAAGAGAGCTCCTCATGACAGAGGCGTGGCCTCAGGTGGAAAAACACAAAGACCCCCAGGGACCCTGCAGGCAGCAGTTGGGAATAAATACCCCAACCTCTCTCCCCTTCAGCCCTCCAATCTCCTGCAGAAGGTAGCCCACTGATGCCTCCAGGGACACAGCGCAGGGCAGGGGAATCCCAGCAGAAGCATTATTAAACTCTGCATTTTACTGCTGAAGAATGCTCACGCATCTGGCCTTTTCTTTAAATCCACACACAAAAAAAAATTCAAGGAGCTGTTAATCCAAGTAAATTAAGATAACCAGGGGAATTGGCAAGAGATAAATGAAGCCAAACAAGCATCAGATGGAAAAAACTACCTCTTCAATTACTATAAAAACTGTGATCCTTATGTTTAAAATGAGCTTTTGATTTTATCCCCACCCCCCACACCCCGTAAGGTAATTTAAATCCTTGCAGCTCAGATTTTTAATCCTAAACCATACAACTGTTACAGTTTGTAGAAGGACACTAGCACATTCTAAGGCATGAAGGCCTTTATATCAGTTTTCTGAAAAAAAAAAGAAAAAAAAGGAAGGGAAGGGGAATGGGAATGGGGAAAGGAAAGGGGGAAAAGGGGAAGGGGAGGAGAAAAAAGAAAATGAGCCCTTTACCACCTGACTGACCCCACCTGAATCCACACCCTCTTGTCCCACTCTACATGAGCTGTGTGTCCTTCAGGCCACCATGGAGCCATTCTGTTTCTGGCCAAACTCTGAGCACTCTGATTTTAAAAAAACTAAGCAAGAAAAAAAAAAGTCATTTATAAGCTTGTCAAATATTTCAGGTCTCTCATTTTCTGTTTAAACCTGTCAAGGACAATGACATATCACCACACAATAGATCACTGCACTTACAGAAAATCATTCCTTTGATTTAAAGTGGAAAGCAGAGCCAGAAAACTCCAAAAGGCAACATGCTATATATGCTAAGAAATTACAGTAAATATTTCCTGAATAAAACATACTAAAGAAAGCCTAATCCCATTTATATTCCAGCATTTTTTTTTCCTAACGCAGGCTTTATAGACCAGATAATAGCATTTCAGGGCTCCAAGGATTTTGAACACCTACTCCCTAAACTCTTCCTTCTCCTCCCACACATGAAACAATTAAAACTTAAGAATGAGTCTTGTTCAAGTGGCAGGACCAGGACGAGAACGTCCATCTCTCAAAAGATTAGTAGTCAGTACTGATTGTTGATTACACTGTAATTCAGGACACAGCCTAGTGGAAATCTCAGTTTTTAAAAAACCATTTTCAATGAACCAATTCAAAATTGGGCAAAGGGACTTGAATAGGGCATTTCCCAAAGAAGATATACAAATGAGCGATAAGGCCGTGAAAAGGGACTCGACTCGGTTAGTAATTAGGAAAACGCAAATCGAAACCACAGTGAGGTACCACTACTTATCTATCAGGACAGCTATCACAAAAAGAGGCAGGGGAGAACAGTAAGTATTGGCGAGGACGTTGTAAAATCAGAACCTAGCATGCCCCTCGTGGGAATGTAAAATGGTGCAGCCACTGTGGAAAATAGTTTGACAATTTCTCCTCAATTAAACGGAATTACCCTATGATCCAGTAATTCCACTCCTGTGTAGGTTTCCCCCAAAGAAATGAAAGCAGGGCCCCCAACAAACACTTGTGCACCAATATTCATAGCAGCATGATGCACAGCAGATGGAAACCTAAGCGTCCATCAACAGATGAATGAATAAACAAAATATGGTCTATACATACAATGGAATATTATTCAGTCTTAAAAAGGAAGGAAATTCTGATACATGCTGCAGCAGGGATGAACCTTGAAAACATCAGGCTAAGTGAAACAAGCCAGACACAAAATGACAAATACTGTACGATTCCACTTAGATGAAATACCGCAAATGTGCTAGATCATAGAGACAGAAAGTGGAACGAAGTTTGCCAGGGGCAGGGTGAGGGGACAGAGGAATGGGAAATTATTGTTTAATGGGCATACAGTTTATCTGAAATAATGACAAGTTCTGGAAATGGTTAGTGGTCATGGCTGCACATCACTGTGAATATACTCAATGCCACTGAAGTATATAGTTAAAAATGGTTAACATGCCCAATTTTATGTTATGTGTATTTTACCACAACTAAAAAAACAAGAAAAAAAGACACAATTCAAAAAAAAAAATCAGCCATGTGAATTATGGGCTGAGGGTCTCATGAAAAGAAGCAATAAAATACTGCTATACTGGTGGAATTAAGAACAGACATTTCATTCAGTAAAGGAAAAAAAAAAGTGCAAAACAAGTGAAAATTCCAAGCTTCCTGGGCAAGATGACCAAAACATAAGGGAAAGCTGTGTAAGAGGTTACATGCAGGTGAGAGTGAGGTCTTACTTGCTCTCTGGGGCTGCTTCTCAGGCCAAAAGTGAATGCCTTCAAAACATGATATACCTCGTTGTCCAGCTGACCTGGAGTGTTTTGGCCACAAAGAGGCTTTTCTTTTTTCAACAAGTTAAATAATATGTCAGACTCTTAATGCTTGGATAGTTTCTTCTTTTAAACTTGGCAAAATGACCCTTCAAAAGGCATGTGTAAAGACATTTGGGTTAGAAATAACAAACCTGTAACCCTCCCAAGGTGCTATGTTTATTTGAACATGTGATGATGCTATTGTTCAAATAAACACACTCCGCTTTCTCTCCCTTTCCAACAGCCATAGCACAGACACTTCACAAATGAATATCCACAGTAGCAATGCTTAGTGTTGAAAAGTGGTTTCTATTATAGTCACTTCTGAGATGTGCAAAAAAAATGCCTCCCATGCTAAGCATTTTCCCATTTGTTATTTCTTCAGTTTGCAAAGAATCCCCATAAAGGCCAATCAAGCCCACGTGAGTCATCCTGAGACACCTCAAATCATCTCAATCCTCTGGAATCCAACACAATCATCAGGTATAAATTATCAAATGCAAATTTGGCCTCCGGGAGCCTGGGTCCCATTTATTAGTTAATACATGTACAAGAAGGGCTGAAAGAACTAGCGGTCAGCTCCAGCCCCGCTGTGACAAAACACTGAAGGTTTTACCTAGAGAACAATCTTGAGATTTAAGAGGGCGAGTTCTCCAGGGACCTGGACAAAATACCAGAGATGGTCTGTGATACCGTCCAATAGGGGAAAATAGCAATGCCCAGAGCAGCATTGCTCAACTTGGGCACTGCTGATATTTTGGACCAAGTAATTTTTTGTTGTAGGGGTGGGCGGTCCTGTGCACCACAGGATGTTTAGGGGCCTCCTTGGCATCTGTCCACTACATGCCAGGACAACTGGCCAGCATGGTCAATTAATAAATGCCTGAAATTGCCAAATGTCTCTTGGAGGGGGGGCTGTGGAGGACAAAACTTCCCCATGTTGAGAACCATTACACAAACTCAACTTTCCCTTTCCCATCTGCATAATGGATGTGAACCAGAGACTGCACAGTACCAGAGGAAATGGAGCATGGACCACCTGGGATATGCCTGCTGCACGCATGTGAAGAAAAACAAGAGTCCAGAGTGAGGGGAATGGGACTGCGGTGGAAGAAGGGAGAGTTTTAGCTTTGCCCTCCCAGCGAATGCATTCATGGTGACTCTATTTTATTTCTCATTAATTCAACTTGTCTATTGCATGGTAGGTGCTCTTGAATATCATCTTCATTAGTCCAAAACTAGGCACTAGGGGGCCTAGAGAAGCTTAGGTGTAATGAAGTTCAGGACAGAGATTATGTTACCAGAAACTCAGGATGATGGTTGCGTGAAGGGTTTGAACAGCTTAGTATCACTCAAGTATACCTTCTCTTGAAGACTGCATTCTCAAATCCTTTCGGAATGCTCAATATTAATCACAAGTAGAACTTAACTAGAATCAGGATGGATCTGTGCAAATATATCTCCCAGTTCACTTCATCTAGAAAAACAACTCAAATTTATGTCCTATTACTAGTAGGCAAAAAGTACAGTCCTTGCATATAGTTGTGCAGACTATGGAATGGAACTTTTGTGGAGTGATTTGAACTGCATTCCAAAGCTGACAAAGGTCAGTAATAGTCACCTTACTGCCTGGGGTGCTGGCTGCCCCGCAGAAACCGGCTTGCTGCCGTAGGGTAGAGAAGGTGAAGATTCGGGGCGCCTGGGTGGCTCAGTCCATAGAATGCCCAACTTCGGTTCAGGTCATTATCTCATGGTTTGTGAGTTCGGGCCCTGCGTCAGGCTCTGTGAGGACAGCTCAGAGCCTGGAGCCTGCTTCGGATGCTTTGTCTCCCTCTCTTTGCCCTCCCCTGCTTGCACTCAGTCTCTCTTTTGAAGGAAGGAAGGAAGGAAGGAAGGAAGGAAGGAAGGAAGGAAGGAAGGAAGGGGAGAGAACATTCTTTGAGAGCGTGACACATATCCCTTGAAATTCAGGGGACATGGTGAACAAAGACACTTTCTGACTGTCCCCTGGAAAATTCTGAAGGCAGGAGGCATGGCAGAGCAGGAGGAAACGACAGGGTAAGGAGAGAAGGCAGACTGCCACACCAGCATTTGATGTCTTTGCGGCCCTGGCCAAGAGGCTGTCGGGAGGTGAGGAAACCTCAGCTCTACGAAGAAAGGAACTGAGGTAGGAAAGTTGTAAAGGGTTAACCTATTTCGATTATATGGCATTTATAAATCATTTACTAATGCAGTGTCAGACTCATTCAAGAACTCAACAAGTATCATTAATGATAACATATCTTTTTGAAACCTTTTTTCTTATGAACTAGTAACACCTTAGATCTTTGCTACTCTATGGGTGATCCATGGCCCAGCAGGATCCCATCCCCAGGAGCTGGCTAGGAATGCAGAATCTCAGGCCCACCCCAGAACTACTGAATGAGAACCTACATGATGTCAAGATTCACAGTGATTCCTGAGCATGGAAGGGTGATGGGCCCTGGCTTAGACGTCAGGTTCTCTATCAGAGCTGTATCCAACAATCGTCAGCATCGTTTGTTTTGAAAATACACATACCCAAAACACACCCAGGCATTGTGATCCAAGAAGCTGGGGTATGGTCTTTTAAGTAATCCATGGGACAATCTGTTGTAGAACCGGGACTGAGAGCCACTGATTCAGGGTTTGGAAAAAGGCAGACATTTGAAGTTGGGTTTCAGCCAGAGCTCCTAACTACTATCCCTATTCCCCTAACCCCCATAAACATTTTTATACAGGTGAATCCACTTCTCCTTCTAGAGGCTTCATTAAGTCACTGCCAACCTCTAACAAAACCTACAATTAGCTACAATTTTGTCTCATAACTGATGAGGAATCCCATTCAAAATGATCCAACAGGACAAAAATGGCAACCCAATGGAGACATGCAAAGCAAGACAGGTTGAAAAGATACTGGAGGCCTCCAACTTGAACCCTGTCCACAGCTGCCTGGGATGTGTCAGTTTGACTCAGCACTGACTTGTCATGAGGGCTTGTTATTTGTGAACGAAGATGAAAGGAACCATTCACCAGCCACCAGCAAATTGTTAGGTTTTCTTGTCTAGATTTTGTCTTGAGGGAAGAGACAACAGGACCTGATTTAAATCAGAACCCGACTTAGCCACTGTTGCGGCATTCCCAAATATTCAAACTCAGCCACCACTGGAGAAGATCAAATTTCAAGTAACTAGCTAAAATAGAGCCCAAGCTCTTGAATCCCACTCTGATTTCTAGGATAGACTATTAGGCAAATTGGACACTACTAGTCCCTGGTGCAGTATGTTTCTAAGAGTTAATTTCCTTAAATGAGATCCCTCAGAATTTTGAAGTTTTCAAGTAACTGCCAGGTAAAAAGGAGAAATACTTCTGGCAGAAAATGGTCCATAATATGATGAAGTTTGACAGAAGGGAAATGATAACTACTGTATGAACGGTCAGAAGTCTTTTACCAAATAAGGTTATGATTTCTGCAGTGAATGTGTTTCAAAAAGAAGATATTTTCAGCCTGGAGAGTTAGCTTCTTTTTCAAAACGGGTATAATACAGAGTAAATTCTGTTTGATACTAATTCATCTATTTACCAAATACACAACTTTGGCAAGAATGTTATTTTTTTTTTCTTTTCCATACAACGTCATGGTTTTCTGGGCACATTACGGGACTCTCAGATGTTTCTAATTACCCTCTGTGTACACCCAATAAAACAGCTGGCTCAAAATGTTATTAATACCACAAGAAGATCCAGAGGGCTCATAAATCACCCTTTCTTCAGAAAGGGACAATGCAGTGGCAAAAAGTGACATATTCTAATCTTGCTAAATAAGACTAGTTAAGAACGTTCCAGGGCACTTCCTAATTTGTCAGAAAAAGGGCAGTGGTCTGTTTTCCTTGCTGCAAAAAAAAAAAAAAAATCTTAATGTCAAGTTTCCCTTTTACCTCTTCTAAGGAAAATTTGATGAAAATCAGGTTGAGTTTTTGCACTAGGAAAGCTCAGAAACTCTTCAGAATCCAGAACAAATTTTTATTGAATCTGATGGGCATCTGAAGTTTGGTATCAGAGTGAAGAAATCTCTCATTTCTGCCGAAAGTTTTTCTTTTTCCCACCAAATCTTACAAAAGCCAACACTGAAGCCATGCCAGGTTTTTGGTAATTATTGCGTGAGTCTAAATGCAAGATAATGGTGTCGAGCAGGAAACCATTCCTTAAACCCATACTCTTCAACTAAATAGAAAATCAAGTTTTAATAAGTGTATCAATGACAGCATTACATCAAATTGGCAAAGGAAGGGCATCTGGCTCTTCTCATTTTATTTGTGATATATCTTTGGAGAATAAATCTCAAACTTCCTAACTAACTTTATCCTTCCCCATTTGGTAGTTATTTTATTTTCCTGGACTGTGTTACATGAAGATGACTGTGTGGCTGCCCTCAAAAACATTTTCATATCATCTGTGATGTTAGTTCCAGGAGGTTTTTCCAACAATATACAAATACATTATTCCTCCTCCACTTGGGGAAAAAAAATACACACACACACACACACACACACACACACACACCTTGCTACTAAAAGCTGATATAAATGTTTGACTCTAAGACTAAAGATGCAAAATTAAGCCCGACTTGTATGCCAATAAATTCTGTAGGTACATACTGTATCTCATAAACGTGATTTCAGTATTTATGTCCAACTTCCTTAAATTTAGTATAACCTAGGAGCCCGGAGGTAAATTACACAATGACAGCAAAGTGAGTAGCACAAAACTGCATCAAATGTTGTAATCATACATCACAGGAGATGCCCCCCATCTATGCAAGATGATTACTTTTCCTCCTGACCATAGCTTTCTGTTCCAAAATGTGCTACAGTATTTAAATGCTTTTGCTCTTGCCAGCAGGCTTGGCAACAGGCAAGAGCTTCCTGGGTTAGCAGGTGAACCTCTCAAGGAGGAGCAGGATCCAAGACAGAGGAAACATGGTGCTACCACACTGTCTCCATGATATGATGATGCCCAACATTATTTTGTACCTAAAGTGCCCAGAGTTAGCCTAAATGTGACTAAGTACAGAGTCTTCTGTGCAGTAGGAGCAGAGGACCAAAGTGAAAGAATAATACAAACATCCTTCTATGCCTTTCTAGAAGCTATTGTGCCATCAGGATTGGTAAATGAAGGAACCACAGTTCTGTGGTTAGGCAGGGAATATACCCTATCTAAACTCCAGGAGCTGTAAGTCCACAATGCCCCCATCACAGGACACAGAGGTTGTGAATTAAGAGAAGGATGTGTTGGGGCACCTGGATCGCTCAGTTGGTTAAGTGTCCAGCTCTTGACTTTGGCTCAGGTCATGACCTCATGGTTCATGAGATCAAGCCCCACATTGGATTGGGATTCTTGGGATTCTCTCTCTCTATCCTTCCCCTTCTCTCCCTCTCCCTCCCTCCCTCTCTCTGTCTCTCTCTCTCTCCCTCCCTCCCTCTCTCTCTCTCTCAAAATGAATGAACAAACTCTTTTTAAAAGAAGAGAGAAGGATGTGTTATTTTGGGGAAAAGAAAGGTCTTTTTGAAATCAATCCAAGGAACCCATGAGTACCCTCAGCTGGCTCCTTCTCATAAGCCTGAAAAGCACTGTAAAAAAGTCAGCTCATTATTGGATTCATTCGACTAGTGTGGAATCAGACAGGTTACATCACCAGCCCAGGGGTGCAAAGCCATCAATAGTATACCAGAGCTAGACCACCAGGGTCAAGTGACAAGGTAGTCACTAGAAGCAGAATAGGAAAGAGGAAAAGCAGCAAAGGAAGAAACCTTTGAAACAGAGCTTGAAGCTGTTCCTTAACAGACTCTGAGTATTTAGACAAACGCAAGAGTGGGGAGTGGGAATTCACGCAGCAAGAATAGCTAAAGATGTAGGAATCTGGGGCGGCCGGGTGGCTTAGTCAGTTGCACGTCTAACTCGTGATTTCGGCTCAGGTCATGATCTCACGGTTTGTGAGTTCGAGTCCCGCATCGGGCTCTGTGCTGACAGTGCAGAGCCCGCTTGGGATTTTCTCTCTCTCCCTCTCTCTCCCCCCTCCTCGCTCGCTCACTCTCTCTCTCTCTCTCACTGGCTAAGAAAAAACAGATACGTTTTTAAAAAATAAACAAAGGTTTGCCACGAGTAACAAGTACACCACAGTGTTAAAAAGCGTCTTTTTCATGCATCTTGTAGTCAATGCAGTATGTTCTCCTATTCTGTGTCCCCAAACTCTATAAAGACTGCTCCAATGGTTATTTTACTCCTGCAACATCAGCTGCCTGAGGATTCACGATGAAGCGGTGTCGGGTAAAATCTGTGTGCCACCATTACACAGGCACCTGCGTAGACAATTTGCTCTGCCAACTGAGATGCATTAAGCATTTCTAAAGTAAGGCTGGCACCTTACGGTGCATGCTGGCACCGGGGAGACGAACAAAAAGCACACAGGTCCCTGTCCCCAAGCAGTGTAGAATGTAGTGGAATAAACAGGTATAACAAAATTAGGGAAATGAGGCTCCGTGGCACAAGCAGCCCTCGGCTGACTCCTGACAAAGCAGTAGGTGATTTGCTCAAGAACACGGGCTGGAGAAGTGCACCTGCCAGGCAGACAGCAGTGTGAACAGAGGCACAGCAGCACAGAAGGCTTGGTGCATCTGGGGACCTTTGGTAACCTGGAGCCTCGGATGGGCTGAAGCAGAGATTAAGGCTGAGTTAAGGCCGTCCTGGAAGGCCCAACATGCTACACTAAGCAGTCTAGTTTTCCAAAGATCATCCCCTGTGCTCAAGCAGAGAAATTAGGAAAGAACATGTGCTTTGACACACTGTGGTACAGACTCCAAAGAACTCTGAAAGGTCATTTATTCTAGGCTAGCCAGGACAACACCGTTAAGGAGTCCCAGCCACCCCCATGACATAGGCCAGGCATGGCTTACCAGGAACAATCGATCACACATGCATTTCTCACAGAGCTAGCAAACTGCTGAAATCTTTTACCTATGGTTGTTTCTTTTCTTTCTTTTTTTTTTTGTTTAAGTGTCCTGACTACAGACATATTTCTTTTTTTTTTTTTAATGTTTATCTATTTTTGAGAGTGGGGGGAGAGGCAGAGAGAGAGGGGGTCAGAGGATCCAAAGCGGGCTCTGTGCTGACAGCACAGAGCATGATGCAGGCCTTAAATCCCTCAACTGTAAGACTATGACCTGAGCCAAAATCAGAGGCTTAACTGACTGAGCCACCCAGGCACCTCTACATACATTCTTTTTTTTTTAACGTTTATTTATTTTTGGGACAGAGAGAGACAGAGCATGAACAGGGGAGGGGCAGAGAGAGAGGGAGACACAGAATTGGAAGCAGGCTCCAGGCTCTGAGCCATCAGCCCAGAGCCTGATGTGGGGCTCGAACTCACAGACCGCGAGATCATGACCTGAGCTGAAGTCGGACGCTTAACCGACTGAGCCACCCAGGTGCCCGCATACATACTTTCTTATACAACCGCTCTGTGCCCCATACCTTCTCAGCTTCCAAGATCTTCCTTTTCAACCAACAGGACCTCATTCTCTCCTGGTTTGGGCTCTTAACATCAACAACTTATTGCCTCTCCTTGGTCCAACTAACCCCTTGGAATTACCTTTCCATGCAGCGCTCCTCCACACGGGACCCTCTCCCTAAACACAAACACACACACACACACACACACACACACACACACCCTCATAATCAGTTTTATTTCCATTAAAAAAAGCTCCATACCAAAATCATGTGACCTGTCTTACATAAGATATTGGAGAAAAAGGCAATGCTGCTTCTTTGGTAAATTTTTTCTATATCAAAGACCCTGTACTTTTTATTATAAATAACCAGATTCCTTCTGCAATAATTCTAGGACCATGTTTTCACCCAGAGACTTGCTTGCTCCCATGCTCTATGAATGAGGCTCTTTATCTAAAGATGTTATTAACAGGATTCCTTGATACAATGTGTGTGTGTGTGTGTGTGTGTGTGTGTGTGTTGTGTGTGTGTGTATGTAATATATACAGATCAATATACATATCAATAAAACCTAATCCAACAACACATATAGGACAAATTTGCCTGAACGCTCCTAACACCAGCCTTCTGGAGATGTGCCACAGTTGAAATAAAATGATAAACACAGTGATAGAGTTAGGTTACTCTATCTGCGAAGTTTGTGATGTTCTGTCCCAGAGCTCACTACTCACTCCGTTCAGGTCTCTGCTCAAACGTCCCCTCACCAGACAGCCCTTCCCGACTGGCCTAAAATAGCCATCCATACCTTCCACCCACACCCCCACCTCCACCTCCCCTCCCAAGATGCTATTTCTTCATAGCATTCATCACTACCTGGCATTAGGTCAAATTTTTCTTACATATCGTATATTTTGGTAGTACCCATGTGACAGTACTGTATACTCACACTATAGCTTGGTTTTATTTCTCAATTGTGGTCAAATATATGCAACATAAGATTTATGGTCTTAACCATTTCTAACTGTACAGGTCTGTAGTGCTAGATGCATTCATATTGTTGAGTATTCAATCTCCGGAACTTTTTATCTCGCAAAACTGAAACCCCATACCCATAAAACAGCAGTTTCCTATTACCTTTTTTCCCCCAATCCTGAAAACCACCATTCTCTCTCCCTCTAAGAAGCTGACTACCTAGATAATTCATACATGCAGAATCACACACCCTGTGTTAGTCTGTGACTGGCCCATTTCATGTAGCATAGTATCATCAAGGTTCACCCATATTATTTAGCCATGCTGTATTTTTTTAGTGTTGCAGGGGCAAGGACTTTGCCTGTTTTGCTAACCAATGTATCCTTAATACCTATACTAATCCTCAACACACAATAGGTGCTCAATAAAGACGTTAAATAAATTAATATTCCTAATACCACTTCCAAAGCTCAAATACAATGAACAACAAAATGCTTTACATGATGGCATGTATTCACTATTGGAAAATATTCTGAAAAGATTAAATATATGTGGGAGTAGTTTGATAAATTCTTATGCATTCTAAATTGCCCAAACGAAAGCAACCACTTTCTTTTAGTATTATACTAGATCATGTTTAGAAACATAAATCTGTACAATGCATCAAGGGGAAAATATATCCACCACTTAATCAAAGAGTGATATGTTGGCATTTCACTGGTTTTTGTGCTGGATAAACATCAAGGGATCCAAACAATGACAACTGGCAGAGGACGAAAGACTCTGAACTAAGTTGCCAGAAAAAAATCTAAATGCTTCCCCCTCCTTGAGCAGTTACTGGTTTATTAATTGCCTGGATGAGAGCGAACTGTCTTCCCTCGTTACGAAGAGACCCTACATAATGAGTGTAACAAAACAAACTGCTTCCATTCCTCAAAAACACTTCAGTACAAGGTTGGTTTCGTGAGATATACAGGGGAAATTCCCAACACAGAGCAGCAAACCAAACTCAACAGTTAAAAGTGGCTAGAGACTGTCATCTATTATGAGCTGATCAAAAGCTTATTTTAGACTAATAAAATGCTAGTTTCCAGCCTTAAAAAAAAACTGAGAAAACTTCCTCCTTTTTTTCAAAATGAGAAATCTCTATGTCCCCTTTTCAGAGAACTTTAGTAAGTTCTGGAAAAGTCCAAATTCCTACACTTGGAATTCAAGGTACTCTACAACCATGCCCCAACCTACCTACCCAGACTTATCATGTATTATCATCATCTTTCATGCTTTCTGCATTTAAGTGAAACTACTCGCAATTCTCAGAAACTACCTATGCACGTTCTTGTCTCCCTGCCTAATTCCAACAGGTAAATTCTTCCTTCCCATATCAACCAGACCTCCCTTCCCTCTACTTCCCTTCCATCTGTATTTTGGAACTTAACCAACGTTTCAAGTTCCACTGCCCCCATCAGTCTACAATCAGGCAAACATGCATTTAGCCACCTCAGGCTACAAGCCAACCCCTACAAGGGTTAGCGCTGGGATAGCATGGTGACAGAAAAGTCACACGCCATGTCTTTCCCTCCTCAGCTAGACGTGGTATCTCCTTCTCGGAGATCCTCATTCAGGCTCAGGCAAAGCACTTTCTACTTTGATTTAGGTTTATGTATGCACGCTCCTCGTCTCAAAGCACAAGCTCTCAGGGAACAGCTTTAGGATTTGTCTCGGAAAATCTAGCACAGTGTTTTATACATACTCACCTGGCAACAGGGTGAGAAGGAGGTATGTGGATGCTGGGAAGGCAAACCTGACTGCGAGTCACCTTTAATCAAACCCACCAGGGCTATGGTACTCATATCCACAGAATATGAATCCTGTAATTTACCTCCCTCAGAGGAAATAAGCATCAAATGAAATAACATGGGAACATACTTTTTAAATTATCAAATAATTTTTGTAATTATTCAGCTGATGCTGATCGAAACTGAGTCCCCTGTAACTCTTCAGAGAAAGCAGCATCATATAAACCAAATGTGTTATTTTAGCAGTCATGATTGCTTTTCAGTGGCTCTACAAATAAGCTATGTCACAGGATAGTATTATTTTATTTCAAACATTCTAGTTGTGACAACATGAATTCCTGTGTTCTTATTAAGAGAACTTATGACTCTATAAACAACTTTAAAAATACCAGAAGGTCGTCTTCATGATATCCCTATGAACGGAAAGAATCCATTAAAACAACAATGGTTAACCTGCTGGCCCACCCAACTAGGAATATGTTTCCATTTTTTAAAAAGGCAAAGGTGGGGAGAGCCAAGAGGCAAAGCTCAGAATGTGACAAAAAAGGTGTTATAATTAGAAATCTGCTTTAAAGAAAATGCCACTTGATGGAAATACTCTGCTATATCATATCAATATCATGTTCATAAAAATGAGTTTATTCTAGAATCTCAGAGTACTTGCCTTGGATATCATCCTCATTCAGGCCTCACAGTAAGTGGAAGTTATACTTAAGATGTCTCTAACTGAATACTCAAGAGCAGAGACTATATGCTTAATAGTCATGAAAACAATACACCTGCCTCTCACATCTGAAAAGCCCAGACTCCCCATCACCAAAGACCAGAAAGACTGGCACAGAAGCAGCACAAAACAGGAAGAAACCAGTATCACCCCTGTGTCTGCTAAAGAACCATCCTTTGTATCTTTTTTTAAAAATTTCTTAATGCTTATTTATTTTTGAGAGAGAGAGAGAGAGAGAGAGAGCGAGCAAGGGAGGGGCAAAGAGGGAGACACAGAGTCTGAAGCAGGCTCCAGGTTCTGAGTGGTCAGCACAGAGCCCAACACAGGCCTGGAACTTGTGAACCCTGAGATCATCACCTGAGCTGAAGTTGGACGCTTAACCAACTGAGCCACCCAGGTGCCCCTCCGTATATTTATCATTACCTCTTCTGTGTGGTCAGTGACCTGAGCCCAAGAGGATCTAAAGCCAGAATATGGCCAGTGGCCATGGTGAAGCCAGGACTCCAATCCAGGGCTACAGGTCTCTCAGGTGCCTATTCTCTATTAAACCATCCGTCCTTCCCACAAAACCCAACTCCATGAGGTTCTTCACCTTGTCCCTCCTACCCATCGTGGTCAGACCCCACGCAATCAAGTAAACAGATGACCTAAAGAGATCTAAGTTCTAGTCCTAGCTAACAGACTTGCTATGTAACTAAGTCAAGCTCACTTACACCACTGCCTAAGTTTCCCTATCAAGAAAATGTTAATAATAGTATGTGTTCCACTTCCTTCAAAAAAACCAAAAAACAAAAAACCTGTAAATCACTATGGAAATGTTCAAATTCATTTCTGCAGTTCTGATGATCAAAATGGACTATTTAATTAAGCTCCCTTGACCTTGAAGTCCATATGGTTTTCCCAGTAGTATTTTGACTTCTGGGAGCAGGGGTCAGCAGACTGTGCCACTGAAGTCAAATTTGGCACACCCAAGGTTTTTGTAATGCGGCCACACCCATTCTTGTACATACTGCCTACACTGCTTTCATGGCCACAGCAGAGTTGAGTAGTTGCAGACCACATGTTTGTGTTGCAGTGTCTCAAGTATTTACTATCTAGCCCTTTACAGAACAAGTGTGTGAGTCCCCACACCCTACATAGCAGAGGCCAAAGAGAGCAGCTAACAAATTTAATGAATTTTGAATTTTCCCCAAGCTGTTCTATTTTCCATATACATGTCTTATGTGCAAAAGATTTAACATATTATAAGCAAATATAAATAGAAAAACAGCCAGCTACTTTTTGTAAGTAATAAAGCTATATTAAACCAGTCAAGTCCACAAAGATACTTATGTCTAAAAAAAGAACTTCTAAAATTTTCTGTATTTCTGAAGAATCATAATCTATAAGTTCTACAAAATTACCATTCTTCAATTTAAAAAATTTAAAACTGGTCCCTCAGATTATCCAGTCTTTTAATTAAAATAAAGAGAAGAGGAAAATAGCTCAGGATAGAAATTAAATATTTCCCAGGACTTCCAATGTGAAACTTTATTACCATGCCTTTTCTGCCTGCCTGCCTGCCTGTCTATCTGTCTCTCTCTCTCTCTCTCTCTCTTTCTCTCCCTCCCTCTCTCTCTCTCTCTCTCTCTCTCTCTCTCTCGTGAACTACTCTGCCAATCCTTTTGTGGCAGAGTTGAGCTCTGGTTTTGAAATTTTTTTGTGTAAATAAGTTTGCTCCGTTTTACATTTTGAATAGGCTACGTGTATCCTGTTCCTAAACAGCTGCTTAAATGCCAGACAGGAAAGTGTGCAGCGTGTTTTAACAAGTAGACTTCCTCTGTTTCTCAAAGCCTTCAAATATGTAGTTTCAAAATGAATACACTGTAAGCCAAAAAATTACCACCCATCCGATTGCTTTGTCATTCTTACTGTAAAGATTTATGAAAACTGAGAGGAGGAGGAGAAGCAGTGATTGCTGCTGCTGATAGAGCTGAGAAAGCCATGAGAGCAAGGCAGGCAATCAAGAAAAGTAAAAGTGGGAAAAAGCCATTAAGCACGTAATAACCTACTGGGAACTGCCTTTTCTCTTCCCCTCATTGTCTATAACCCTCCGGAAAATGATATTACTTGTTGCTCATAAAAAGCCCTAAGAGTTTAAAGGAAGACTGAATTTCAGAGGTCACTAAACATAAGCCATTTATTTTCTGTATGAGACAAAACTGAGGTCCAGAAACAGTAACTGTCACACCCTGTGGATTAGGTAGGTAGTGGCAGGACCCGGACCAGAATCTAGTTTCCCGATCATCAGTTCAACACACTTCCCATTAGACTCGGCGCTCTGCCCTGCTAAGCGTAACTTGGCATCCACCAACTAAATTCTTTTTTAAAATATGCCCAAACACCCCTATCATAGCCAGGAAATTCACAACACCCTTTTAAATAGTATCTATGGGCATACGTTTTTTTCCATGTACAGACTCTCCAGAATAATGCTTTGACCTCATCAGGATTAGGAGTCACGATAAAGCAGAGAATAATCAAAAGAGCTAATAAGGACTTCAGGCTGCCCCCTTGTATTTTGTCTTGATGATAATCAGTTTGAAAGAGACACCCTCTCTCCTACCCCCCAGACACACACGCTCAAGACTAAACAGCAATATTCCATAAAAAGACCAGATCTAGCCAGTGTTATTATCTGTCTGACATTTGGGTTATTCTTGTGAGTAACTCATAAAGTAATGTGGGTGTCTGTGATTATTTGAGTACACATGGCAAACCATAATTGGTCAAAAAATAATAAAAGACATTTTTCTGTGACAAAAATACTGTATTGCATGACAACATGGCAGCGTGACAGCATTCGGTGGACCGCAAAACTTTCGCCCTTTACGAAAAAGTAAAAACAACACAAAAATTTTTTAAGTAAAAAGCTTTCTTTTCAGGGACCACCGTAGTTCATATTTAAATTAGTTAAGAGAGATTAAAAGGTTTTGAGTGCTGACAGCAAGCCACTAGCATTTCTTCCCCTAAATCCATGTCATGTATCAATGTATAATTCAGCCTTCTGAATCAGAGCAGAAATGTGGTGAAGGATGCAAGTCTGTATCCCTTTCTACAACCAAAATGCAGTTTTTGACAATTCTTAGATGTTTTTTTTTTTTGTTTTTTTAGAACATGACTATCCGTAAAGTAAAAAATTTATACTTAAGCAACACTATCCAAATTTTGTAACGGGAGTCAGATCTAGGACAAATTCTTATTACTGAGCAGATTAAACGTGAAGCTGATCAATGCGAACTGTGCATTAGGGTCTCAATGTAAAAGCTATCCCTTTCTGTCCTATTGATACCCCCCCCCCCCATCACCACAGGCTGCGTCCATGATAAGCAATCAGGGGCAACATTCTAGTTGTCATCTCTCTGAGAAGCCAGAAAAGCAGGGTAAAAATTATTCTGAAAGTGATTTAAAAGATCTCCTGGAAGAAGCGTATTCGTGCTCATAGACAGAAACCCATTCAGGCAGAGAGCAGTGTGAGTGGAAGAGGATGTCTACATGCTACGATCTCAGAAAACTCAATTCAGGAAGGACAGTGAGGGACCGTGGAGGAACTCACCCACTCGGAAGTTCGTGGCCGTCAGGGTGTCGGCAGCGTGACCATTCTCACTAATGAGAGTGGTGGTGTTCCCCTTCTCACAGCTGTTCTGACAGCTGCCCTTGGTGCAGGTCACTTTACAGATGCTCGGAGTAAAGACCACCTTGATGCGGCCAGTGTGGTTACTCACTAGGAGCGGAGGCAAGGAGAAAAAGAACAACAAACACATCAGCTTAGTATCCATGAAAGTGCCTTGGAAGGTTTAAAAAAAAAAAAAAAAACAAGGGGAAAAAAGCAAGGAGAGGAGAGGGGGAACGAGAGAGCCCACAACCCGACAGGTTTAAGGAAAGAGGGAAGCCTTCAGTGCTCGCTGCTCTGTATCCAGTGGTGTCTCTGAAACAGGAGTAGGAAGCTTAGCAAACAGAACTCTGGGATGCACTCCAAAACCACATTTGAAGTCGAGTCACTGGAGTGGGATTACTAACCACAATGCTGCACTTTATTCACGGGCAGACAAAGAGCAATACGGAGGGCACGACATGAAAGAGCCAACCCTGACAGGCAGATGTAATGCAAAGAGGTTGGCCATGCACCTCGTGGTGAATAAACTCTTGTGTCCTCAACTTGCATACTTTCCCTGTTTCTCCACTTATTAAGTCACTATTTGCAGTCCGACCCCTGGAAATGTTTTAGGCATGCGGCATGTCTGAAAACATCTGTCTCAAATCTCCTGGCACTCTCGGCTGAAGTGATCAAATCCTGTGACGCAGCTGTGGGAGCCCGTTTCTTTTTCACAACTCCGGGGCATTATTTCCCCATGTTAATTTATGCAACCTGTATTTGTGCCTTACTGTCAACAGGGACCATCTAAGAAAAAGGGAGGCCAGGTCACGAGGCTAAAGGGTTGCCTCTGTTAAAATACCATCCCGGAGCCCTCACTGCTGCCATTCACAGGCCACTAAGGCACGTATTTCCTGCACTCACGTGGCCCTCTCCTTAAAACCAAATGCTATAACCTGAGTGCACAGCAGAGGCAGCAAAGTATTACAAAATGGGCACTAATCTAAAAGTCACATGCTGGGTTATAAGCCTGCCTCGACCACGGTGTGACATTGGACATGTCATTTCACTTTTTCTACAAAACATGAGAGACGTGCAGCTCATGTTTTCTAGCTAGTTCTGACGTCCAGGGTCTGTAGTAGGGGTCAGAAAACTGTAGCCCAGGGATCAAATATGGCCCATGGCCTGCTTTTGTAAATAAAGTTTTATTGGAACACAGCCACACATACTCACTTACATAGTATCTATGGCTGCTTTTGTGCCACAATAGCAGAGCTACAAAGAGCATGTATGACTTCACCCAGAACTGCCATTCATGACCAAGTCCCAATGTAGACTCTAGGGCAAAGTGCAATACAGAAACTCTAGTGCGATCTCTGCATCTGTGATACACCCCTGTCTAGGTCCTTTCGTCTTTCCAGGAGCCTAGGCAGGGAAGCAAAGATGGTAGCCGCAGCTGGAGACCAGATGGCTCAGCTCTGAGACTAAGGATGATAGAAAGCAGTGCCCTGCCTATTGTCACTGTGTTACTTCAGGGGCCAAAGGAGAGACTAGCTCTGGGCCAGCCTTTCTGCTGCCATCCTCTGCCTACCAGAGGCAATTCTGTCCCCCTCATACTGCCTTGGTTTGACCAGGACTAGATTTTTAGGAAATCATCCAAGAGGCCTCCATAGGCCCTCAACAAAAAAAATCATGGTCAAACCTGAGCTTGGAGACAAAGAACCTTAACCAAAAAAAAGTTAGAATTTCAAAGCTGGACCCCAAAGGTCCTCTGACACAACCTTTACTTAAACATCTCTAATGACAGGGAGCTCATTATCTACTAAGATGGCGCATGCTGGTTTCTAAGCTGTTCCTAGCAAGTGCACTTCCTTCTGGAGCTCAAGTGTGCCAGTTGCACCCATTAACCCTAACTCAGCTCCCCAGGGTCTCACAACCTAGTAACGCCTCTTCCACAAGATAGCCCTTCACCTCCTCAAAGATAACTACCGAGTAAGTAACGAAAGCTCAAGTCAGAAGGAACTTGAAGAGATCAGCTTGTGTTGGCCCCTTCACTTAACACAAGAAAATGATTCTTCCAGAAGAGAAACAGCCTCAGATCTTTTCAAATGTTTTTTCAAGACCGTTTCCCATTCTCACTCAGTGGTTCCAACACAAGAGATCAGGACACACAGTGTGAAGTGGGGAGATGTCCTAGGGCTCAACCAAATCTTCGAGCACCTTGCAAAACAGGACTCAGAGTCCTGTTCTATAATGGGCCAAATAATAAACATTTGAAGGCTAGCGGCCTAAAGGACTCTGTTGGCAATTATTCAACTCTGTTGTGGTAGCCTGAGAGCAGCCTGTCGAAAACAATATATATGTAGATGAATGGTGTGGCTGTGTTCCGATAAAACTTTATTTGAAGAGGCAGTTTGCCAAACACTGCTTTGAATGCTTATACAACATTTAAAATTTTTGAGTATACCTCAGAAATTTAAAAAACTACAATAGAACGTTGATTCCAGAGACAAAATTCACATAGTTCGACTTTTTTTTACAGTAGTGTGCACGTGCGTGCGCGCGCGCGCGCGCGCACACACACACACACCAGCTCGCGCTCTAAACTGTCAGACCATGCTTACAAATATCTTGAGAATACTCTGTGAATCTAAGTGTGTGAAGCCCATTTAAAAAAAAAAAGGGAGAGACAACACTGTCCCACTTCAAAAGAATATAAACTTCTATTTTTTCTGGCTCTTGGTACAATAATGAAATTAGAAATGGTGTGCCAACTATTTTGTCTTCTCTGGCATTAACTCGTGGCCCGGGCGGCTGCCATGCAGATGCTCATACCGTCACCTAAATTCTGCTCACTTAGGCGAAGAGAGACATCCAAAGAAAGCAAGCACTTAATCATTATTCCCGTTTCACCTCGCAGCTACAGTAGTCACTTTATAGGCACTTGAGAGTCTCCAGGCCTATTGTTTTTAAAAACTTATTCTATTTCTTTGCCAAAAGAAAAAATTTTTTGGCCTGGAATCATCTGGATTTTCAAAAGGCAGAGACAGTTTCATATGACTTAATTCTGATTTTTACAGTGTTCACATCTTCTTGGAAGAAGACACATTTTATTTCATATTTCCCTTTGCATTTTACTAACATTCTGCTATAAAAGCAGTCTAATTCTAAAGCAGACACATAATCTCAGCGAGTCCTCTTGTCTTCATGAAGCATTGATTTCATTATAATTAGCGTTAGCTTACCAAATCAATCTCAAAATCAGTATTAAAAAATTCACAGCTGCTTTCCACACTAGACTGTCATGTGTAAAAGCTCTAATAGGATCTCTGTAAATATTACAGGATTAGAAAATACACTCTCCGATTCCCCTTGTAAAATCATTTCTAGGTAGCAGAGGGTATCATGTAAAGTTTAACTTTCAAAGAACCCAAAAGTAAGGTAAATTGCTCTGAGTTTCAAATTCCTCAAATGTGACAAGCTGAAGAGCACACCATTCATCTGTCAAGAGGTAAGTGGGAATTCAGTAAGAGTGGCAGCGAACTTTCCTCCACAGACCACTTGGGTCTGTGACAGGCATCTTCCTCGAATGCTTTGAGTAAACTAAAACTCAAAAACCCCACAGGCTTGCCTACTAGGAGGCCCCTAATGAAGGTAAAATATACCCCAAGGAAAGGCTGTCGAACCCCACAGAGATTGGGGATTCTGAGGTTGCTGGAGGCCATTCCGGTCTAAGGCCCTGCATCCCCCATGAGGATAAGGAAACCCTTGGCGAAATCAGTGGTCAAAGACCGCCCCTGGAGTACCTAATAGCTGATGAACAATTACAAAGCTGAGGAGGAAAACTCAGGCCAATCAGAAGTACAGAGGCGCAACTGCTGGCTCAGCTTTCATGCTTGGTCCCTCTGATGACAAAAATGTAACTTTCAGATCCCCTGTAGATAAATCAGCCCCACATATCTGAAGGAAGCGCTTTCAGATCTTGCATTGTAGAGGCTTTGGCTAGAAGGATAGATTGCCTGGAGCCATGTAGCACCTCCACTGGGCCTCCTAGTCAGTCAGTCAGTCAAGACACTCAAGAGTCAACATCCTGTCTGCAGCTTCTGCCAGACCCTGTGCAAACTGAAACCTCCATGAAGAGGCACTGGCACATGGTTTAAAACAAACCACAGATATTCAGAGTGGATGGTGAATGGGATGGAAGAGAAGCCGATATCCTCCCAATAGGAAAAGCTTTCATTTCTATTCCCCGATCATTAATGATGGAGAAAAATTCAAAAACGCAAAAATTGTTCTTGACAAATGGATTTTAGTCTAGAAAAGAGCACAGTAGCTCATCCTCCAATCATTAGCCTAGGATGGAACCGAAAGCCGAGGCAGCCAAAGAAACAAATATAATAAGTGCGAGACTCACATCAAACGTCAAGAACAAATACAGGGTCCTCCGCATGCATCCAGAATGCTGTGACATCTTCACCCGACTTCAACAACAGGGACCAACTAGCACAGGCAGTATCCTCTGGGAAGGGGAAGCACCTCCTGGGTGGTTACAAGCCATCACCCTGCCCATTAAGTGAAGCTGTCCAAACGGATTTCGGAACCAATTCAATACACAGGTCGTGTGTGAGAAACAAGCAAAGGGCTCCTTCGCCTGCTGCAGTCCACTGCTTGCCCGAAGGCCAAAAATTCTTTGAAGGACAAATCATGAAACTATTAAATAATGCTTAGAATAACAGGACTTCATTGTTCTGCTCTCCAGGCTTGCTTAACTCCTCATGGACTCTTAAAAGAATTCCCACAGAATACTCTCTGTTCCTCGAGAAAGATGCCGTGTGAACAAACTAATATCAAACCTATGATTACTAATCAGGTTGCTCCAGTCCCAGAACACCCTCCAAGAGGGAGGGGAAACCTAGACGAGATTTCTAGATGTGATGTGAGCACCTCCTCAGATAAGAATGAAGGAATATTCCAGCACTATCTCTTGAATTTTTTTTTTCTGGGTAGCTGTTAACTAAATGAAGAAATAGAGGAAGAAAAAGTTGCTACACAGATGATACACATGAAAGGAAAGACTATGTGAGTTTCCTCTCCCTTTCAATTCTCCATTAATATCCTCTGAAGGAAACTATGCCAGTTACTTATCTCACTCACACATATATACAAGATTTCTTTTCCTTTTTATGCATTTAAGGAGATGTACTCTTCTTTGCCTTTCTGTAGGTCTATGAAATCATTTAATGTAAGAGTAAGTTTCTGGATATATTCTGAGTTCCTTACAGAATTGCTTACAGCTCATCAAAAAGCAGGTATCAAATGGACACCACATTTGAAAATGTGCATATGGTCCCAAAAATATCGTTTTGGGCAGAAATGCAGAGCAACCTAGTCACACACTCTTCGGTATGACCTCACTCTCTGATACACTGAGAAAATAAAAGCTGTTAAGACTCAGGCCGACCTAGATCTTACCTAGATCTAGGTAGACCCAGAACTTACCTAGATCTGGATCTGTCCTGCCTTCCTCCTGAAGAAGGATGGGGTTCTAGGTAAAGCCAGCCCCACCCCTGCCTGCGGGCTAAAGTAATGGACCTCTTCTTCTCTTACAGACTCAAAGACTTACTCTCTTCATCCTCATTCCCACACAAACAAGTTGCACCCTTGTGCCAATCTCAAGAATACTGCTCTTCTTATTGTCTCCATTCCTCTCTCCTGCAGGTAACGCTCTATTTCTCTACTCTCCTTACAGCAAAACTCCTCAAAAGAGCTGCTCTCCTGGCTGTATCCCCTGCCTCCCCAACCATTCTCTCGAATCTGCTGCAGTCAAGCTGTTGCTGTCCACACTTCACCAAACCTGCCCTTGTGAAGCGTCACCAGGATCTCCACATTGTCAAACGCAATGGCAAATTTTGTGTCTTTCTTCCACAAATGTTTAGCCCCTCTGACACATAAGGACTGCTTCATGATACACCTTCTCCAGAGGGCTTCTAGGTTACACTACTCTTTTGTGGTTCTCTCCTACCTTGTTGGCCACTGTTCCACATGACCCTACTCAGCGGAGGGCCCCAAAGTTCAGTCTCTGTAGCCTTCTCTTTTCTATACTGACTTCCTAGATGATATCATCCTGTCCCATCGCATGGATTTAAAGACTACCTACACACCTACATATAGAAAATGTTGAACTATGGCCTGGACCACCTCTACCTTGTATGTGTGTATACCCAAGCAACCAACGATTCACGATGATGGGCCTTTCTTAGGTAAATAGCTAATGTCTCACAGACACCTCAAGCAAAATGTATTCAAAAGCAAGCTTTAATTCCTTCCTGTACTCAAAGCCAAACCTGCTCCTATTCAAGTCTTCCCCATCTCAGAAAACAGCAAGTCTATTTTTGACTAGGTAGCGGGCGGGCGGTGTCCATCTGGGACTCAATACAACAGCAAATCCTGTGAGCTCTATTTCCAGAAGGTAGGTAACAATTTCTCACCACTTCCATGACAGACACTCTGGTACAATCCACCACCATCTTGTGTCTGGATTATTTCAACAGTCTCCTAAACCAGACTCCTTGCTTCCACCTTTGCCCTCTTGCAGTTTATTCGGGAGAATAAATAGCTCGCAGGGTATCTTTTTTTTTTTTTTTAATGTTTGTTTATTTTTGAGAGAGTGAAAGCATGATTGGGGAGGGGCAGAGAAAGGGGGTGGGGGAAGAGGATCCAAAGCAGACTCTGCATTGACAGCAGTGAGCCAATGCAGGGCTCGAACCTATGAACCACGAGATCATGACCCGAGCCGAAGTCAGACGCTCAACCAACTAAGCCACCCAGGCGCCCCTCACGGTATCATTTTGTAATTTATGTTCATCAATTCATAGCACCCCCACCCCCTTCAGTGGCTTCCCATCACAATCAGAACACAAGCCAAAGGCCTCACAATGGCCTACTGGGGCCTCCACGGCTGCAAACCCCTGACCTCATCTGCCACAACCCTCCTTAACCCATTCACTCTGGCTTCCTTGCTTCCGTCTCAAGCCTTTTGCACTTGCTGTTCCCTCTGCCTACAACACTCTTCCTCTGATCCATGCAGCTTCCTCCCTCACTTCCTTCAAGACTTCTCCAGAAGGTCAGATTATCAAGGAGGCCTTTCCTGACTACCTGACATAAAACTGCAACACCTCACACATTACCTATCCCCCATACCTTGCCCTACATTTCCTATTCATTATAAACACATTTATATATTTACTGTTTGATTATCACCATGGGAACACAAACTCCATCAGGGCAGGAATGTGTCTGGTCACTGTTAGATGTCCAACATGTGTCTCATACTAACTGCTCGAGAAAAATAACTGAATGAACAAACTTCACTGAAAGAAACTAAATAAATAATATTTACCAATGGGCTAATTGCCAGTAGTGTTAAAGCAGTAAAGAACACTCTTACTAAGTCTTTAGCCTCAAAACATACTTAACAGATGCTGCATTTGTCAAAGACAAATGAAATGTTTTAGCCATAAAACAAGGGAAAACACAGTTGTTATTCAGGAAACTCTGCAATCATTACAAAACACGTTTTTCCCAAAACCATTAAAACATTACCCAAAAATGGCCAATGACATAAAAAAGTGAAAATTTTCAATTAAACATGTCAATGAGAGAATAACTGAATAAACAGGAAATAGAAATTTCTCAAACACTTTTTCTAAAGAAAAACAATTATTTGCTCCCAAAGTTTCACAACATATTACGCAGAAACCAAACCCACACATGATAGAAACTTCCTTTAACTGTATAAATAAGAGTTACAATGAAGTGTAAGGAGTTGTTTTTTTCTTTTTTACAATTATTCACTTTTTTTTTTTTTTTTTTGAGAGAGATAAAGAGAGTACATAGTGAGGGAGGGGCAGAGACAGAATCCCAAGCAGGCTTCAAACTGTCAGCCCAGAGCCCGACATGGGGCTCGAACTCACAAACCATGAGATCATGACATGAGCCAAAATCAAGAGTCAGACATTTAAGTGACTGAGCCATTCAGGCACCCCAATGTATAAGGAGTTTTTAAGCCAATTTTTCATTTACTAAGCATCAATTCCCCTTGTCAGGCAATGAATGAGGAAATTGAAAATACTACTTACCAAGATTCTGTGAGTCTCATATGAATTACCACTAGGCCATAAAACCTACCCAATCATAGAAATACATGTTGGTTTCCAGCTCAGGGAGATTGGCCAAGAGACTAGCCAGAGATCTAGCACAAAGACAGTAGATTTCATCCCAAATTTCCACGCATTTGAGGAGTCAGGTCTAATTTCCTATTTCATTCATTCAGTCTTTGTTTTATCTTGACTCAAGGTATAAAAACTCAAATTGTCACCTATAATCACATTTTCTCAACCTTCAATCTTACCCTGCCACCCGGACTCCAATGCCCTAAAAGGACTCTAACAGCACACCTTGAGACTATGGGATTTTTTTTTTTTTTCATATTTCCTTTTTCTCCTTGGAGTTTCTACTCTTCAAACACCAATCATAAGCTCTCTTCTCTAAAAATATTTTTTAAAAGATCCTATTTTTATCTCTGGAACAAAATCAAGTATGTTTGAAAGTGCAATATATTTTATAGTCAAAAGACTAACTTTTACCCAACAAGTACTTTGCTCACCCAGCAGGACCTGACCCAGTGTTTGGGGAAAGAAATACAGTCAGTACTAAAAGTGGAAAACTAGCAAAACAAACCAATGGCTTTCTGACATTTTCATATTCTGACCTTTTTTGTAAAGTATTTTCTTTAACATCCCCTGAGGGGATTCAACTATCCAGGCATACCTCAGCTAACAGATAAGGAACGCCTAGAAAAGTTCAGGATAGGCTCCAGACTGCAGTCCAGGGAAAGAGGTGACCACACTCAAAGGCACCACAACCAATTAGAAATAGTGCTGGGGCACCTCAGTCCTGGTGTCCTGCAATTGCAGCAGGCTGTTCCACGGGGGTTCCTTTGACACAACTTTAAAAACTCACCTGTCTAGAACATATCCAGAAATCTCTGCTCCTAATCTTAAATACCAGGGAACCTACTGCCCCCATCCTATACAGAAGGGACAGTGGCATCTGAAATGTTACGACACAGGGTTGAAGAAACATATCCCTAGGTGACAGTACTTAACTCAGTTCATAACATAAAATGAAGCAAAGAAGAAAATGAGGGAGGAGCGGGGGTTCGGGGCAGCTCAGTGTAGGCATGTTCTCAATTCAATTCTGACAACCATGGGAACCACACTTGAGAAAGACTGAGTGAGTTTGTCCAGGAATTTTCTTCTTTTTTGGCATCAACATTCAAGATGCTACTCTTTCTAAGTGGTTGTCTCCCAAGGGAGAAATACCATTTAAAAGATGCATTTTTGCATGTGAAAATCTCTACCTCCTTTCAAGAACCCGGGTCTTAGCAGCTCTCGCCTTTAGATCCCACCCACGGCCACAGGAGGAGGGGCTTCGGTGCCACTGACAAGAGAGGCCTTCACTGCTGTTCCTGAACCCAGTGAACGAGGGGCAGAGCGGGGAACACTTTCAGGTCTTCTAGCCCTAGTACTCACACAATCGGGCTAGTTTGTATAGCTTCCTTACAGAAACCATGGGTTAGGTATGCTCCACATGATTCAAATTTTCTGTGCCTTAATTTGGAACAGAATTAGGTTTTATTTGTCCCCACATTTGTTGTTTTTCCAAAGAAAGTAAATGGAGGCATTTGTTATCAGTCTATCACTCACCATTTCCATAAATAACATCTGTTTGTTTGTATGTGGAAAAGCAAGTCTGACTCAAAGGACAGATTATCTGCTGAGCTATTTGTTTACCAAGGAACAAATTTCATGACTTATTCACCAGCTTGATTAAGTGGGGGCCACTTCTCATGAGGGTCCCAGATTATATCTACCATGCAATTTCAAAGTTAGAATTCCATATAATTTACACACTGGTTATGACAAATATTTCTGACAAAATCAAACTCCCTAAAAGAAAGTTGAGACCCTTCCCCACAGACACTGAATCTAGCCTCACATCCTACAACATCCCACAAAGAGTCCAGGCATTAGCTGAACCAAACTGTCCAATGGTCCTCATTCACATGCCACATTGCTTCACGTGACATTTTTCTCCCTCTAGAAAACCTTTCCTCCTTTCTTTCCACCTTTCATCCTCCTGAACCAACCCACCTACCCACTCCCTACACAATTTTCAGCAACCTAGGCATGCCTGTTTGAACACTGCATCTCTCCATTTTCCCCTAGCTGTTTGCACATAATCCTATTTATGTGTACTTCCTTACTTTTCCAATCTTCCTTTGGCCTCGATCAAGCCCAAGGAAACAGTCTGTATTTTTATCCTCCTCCTCTATTTATAACAAAAGTCCACCTAGTGGCTCTCCCTCTTTGAGAACAAGAAAAGATTATATGGTCAGAGGGGAGTGCATAGCAAAGAACACAAGGGTAGTAAATGAAGATAAAGGAATCGAAGGCAGTATGAACTCAGACAAGGAATACTCAGGAATTCCATTGTCCATGGCAAAGGCAAAGAAGCAACTTTTACTCAAACTAATAACTGAAAGTCACAAAACTTTAAAGGAGCCAAATGCCATCAGGGTTCCATTGCCTTTGTAAGGGGGCTTGGAAACTTCACTCTTACACTAAAGGCAGACACTAAGAAGAAAATGACCTATCACACATTACAAAATCTACATTTGGCCTGAAAGAAGGAAGAACTCAAAAGACAGAGCAAAGAGGGAAACCAAAACTTCCTGTACCTTGTGCAGGTATTCTGAATCACTGCAGCTGCCAGGCCAGAAGCAGGCACCTTGATGTGCCTCTGGGGGAGTCCAATTCTATCACACAGGCAAGAAGAATCCAGAGCAAACAGATACTACAATATGAATGCATTTTATTTTAAGAAATACTAAGGAAGGTGAAGATATGAACATTTTTCTAACTGCTGAATTTTGATGGGCTCAGGTGAAAGAAAAATCTGTTGAAGCAACTGGCTATATAGGAGAAAACTGGTATTCTTAAATCTCTGAATTTAGGGACTCCTGGGTGACTCAGTTCGTTGAGCATTCAACTCTTGATTTCAGCTCAAGTCATGATCCTAGTGTTGTAGGATCAAGCCCTACAATCCCATTGCTTAGGATTCTCTCTCTCTTTCTCTCTCTCTCTCTCTCTCTCTCTCTCTCTCTCTCTCCCCTCTGCCCTTGTTGGCCCTCTATCATCATATATCTCAAATAATTCTCTTCATAGAATCAGAGGTATCCAAGCTTGCAGAACACAGATTCTATCATTCACTTTTTGTTCTCTTCCCTGAAGCACAAACTTCTTTCTGCTCAGTTTTTAAATGACTCCATCAAATGGCCCCAACTACTTTCTCCAAGGGATTACTGCCAAGTTCAATAGAACTCATCATTATAAAAGATTTCTGCCTAAATATCCCTTTTCTCAAAGTTGTATTCCATCTTTTATTTATCATGTAATAAACAAAACTGAAAAATGATTAGTTGCCAATTAAAAATGAATTACTGATGTGTAGTCACACATTGTCACTTTTCCAGCTTTCAGTTAATTCTTTTTAGGTTACTCATGCTCAAATTCCTCTCTCCATCAAGACAGTGCCTCTCCTGTTGAACAGTGTGATGGTTTTAAAATCTATCCACAAATCCTTTGATACTTTCTTCAAGAGGTGAAATCTAATTCCACTTCCCTTGAGCATGGGCTGGTCTTAGCAATTGATGTCTAAAGCAAAAAATAAAACAGAAGTGATTATTTCAACTTCAGAGACTAGATCATAAAAGGCACTGCAGCTTCTGTCTTGAGATCTCTCTCTGTCCAATCACTCACTCTGGGGGAAAGCCAGCTCCCAGGCCACGAGAATACTTAGAGAGCCCACAGAGAGGCCCACATGGCAAAGAACCAAAGTCTCCTGCCAAAAGCCAGGTGAGTGAACAAACCTGAGAGTGGATCTTCCAGCCCCAGTCAAGCCTTCAGATGATGGCAGCCCCTGCTGATACCCTGACTGCAACTTCATGACAGAATCTGAGACAAAACCAACCAGCTAACCAACCAGCTTCTGAATTTATCAGCCAAAACCAACTAGCTAAACAACCAGCTTCTGAATTTCTGAGGCAGAGAAACTGTAAGATAACATTTGTTGCTTTAAGCCACTAAGGTTTGGGTTAATTTATTATATAGTAAAATATAAATACCCACACTCCTCTGTTCTTTTCCCCTACACACACACACACACACACACACACACACACACACACACACACACATTTCTCTGCTTTTCTTTTTCCCTAGATTCTGAGAACACAGAAACAGACTTTATGGACCTTTCTAAATGTACAGAGCACTGTAAGACTCATGAAACATGTACTGAGTACCTAATGAAGCTTCAGAGCTCACATGCACCCCACAATCATTTAAGTGACATTCCTATCCCTTCAGAAACTAGGAAACTACAGAGATATTCATCAGGAACCTGACCAAGGTCATTTTGCTAGGAAATGGCAGGGCTGGGATTTCAACACAAGCCTTCACACTCTCCCCTAATGCCTCTCCTACACTTCTAGTAGGTGCTTAAGATACTAGGCACCTGGGAAGTTTGGAGCAAGGGAAGGAAACAGACTGAGCACATCCTAGGTGTTTGACAGTATGTCAGGTGTCATCTCATTTCCTTCTTATGACAGAGTAAGTGCTAAGATTTTTATTTGACAAAGAAACTAATATTCAGAGGTTCAATGGAATAGAATACAATAAAATGACTCACAGGCACCACTCTTCAGCATCTTGAAAACTAGGGTGGGAAAAAAAAGACACTGAGAATACTACTCATACAGCTCATCTACCTCACGAGATTGTGGTAGGGGCCATTTGAAATAATTTGTACGGATATAATTCATAAGCTGTTAACTACTATGCAAATCCAAGAGGTATCATTACGTGTGGTCAGCTCTTAGCAGAGTAACTGTGAGGTAAAGCTCAAGCTAGTAGTGACACTTACCCCATGATATATTATACAGCAAAACCCACAAGAACGTCTAAATATGGAAAATTTCATCTCAAGATGTTTGCATTACAATCTTAATTATTATTTAAGACTCTACGATAAAGGAAAATTGCAGGGTGGACTTTGGTTCCTACAAAATTTCCAGGTAAGAGCTGATGGCTTGACTTGGTTTGAAAGGCATCTAAATGGATTTCCGCAAATAATTAGAATGGCTTATTTTGCATCTGACTGATTAAGTTAAACAATTCTTGCCAGAAACTCTAAGTTCAGATAATTTTTAAGTGTTATTGTCATAAAAGCCCTAAAATCATGAAGCTGACAGGTTTTTTTAACGTAGTCAAACTTAGCTTTGCACCCACGTAAAAATAACAGAGAAAGCTCAAGTAGCACTCTTTTTTTCCATCTTTTTTACTGAAATATAGTTGAAACACAATGTTACATTCATTTCAGGTGTACAACGCAGTGTTTCAATAACTATGTCCATGGTACTGTGCTCATCTCATGTATAGCTACCATTGGTCACCATATCGGGTAAAGTGGCACTCCTCCCAATGAGTAAGATCAGTTTAGGCAATTTTTTAAAATATGTTTTTTAATGTTTGTTTTTGAAAAAGAGAGAGAGAGAGCGTGTGCACAAGTGGGGGAGGGGCAGAGAGACGGGGACAGAGAATCCGAAGCAGGCTCTGCCCTGACAGTAGCAAGCCCAATGGAGGGCTCGAACTCATGAACATGAGATCATGACCCTAGCCAAAGTTGGACGCTTAACCGACTGAGCCACCCAGGCATCCTGGTTTGGGCAATTTTTAACTCATTGTATTTTTGTTCCCAAGAAACTTATACGAATACATGTAGGATAAATTTTAAATAGTCCATATACTAATATCATGATGTAACATACTGGCTTAATTTAACAGCAAGCACTCAGTACAGTGGTTGGCACACAGTAAGTACCCAATAGATGAGAAAAATGCAATCTATGGAGTGTCACTGGTGGAGACAAATAGCTTATGTCCAAATTTCCTAATTATCTGATGCTCAGAGACAAGAATATAGTTTCTAGTACCTTTAGCAGGTTTTTAAAACATACATATTATATGTTCTTGAGGTATATTAAGGTGTGGTTTGGAAACTGGGATCTCTGACAAGAAACATTATGAATCACTTTCTCCACTAAGAGTCTTTTTTAAAACTTTAAAAAGAGGCATCTAATTTTGCTCCATTTCCACGCTGGAGACATGGCAGAGCACGCCTGACAGGTATTTACACGCATGCCCCACCGTGGCTGCCCGAAAACCCATACCAGAAAAAGAGGAGAAGGAGGCATGATGGGATTTCAGGGGTCTTCTAAAAAGGTTTCTGTCCACACTCACTCATGAACTGAAACTGGACATTTTCCATTCGATGTAATCAAGAATCCGAGACCTGAAAACATTTCTATTAAAAATCCAAATGGGCACTGAGGCATAAATATGGTTAACGCAGCAGGCCCTATGAAAGCCCAGGCCACGAGGACAATTCTGAGTGCTGCAGTGGTCTTGGGGAAAATATGGAACCGGCCCCACTTACTTCTCTGTGCATCTACCAACCTACCCCAAGCTTTCTCAGACAGAAGATGTAGACAGGATTAAGGGGGTAAAGAGGGGTAAAGCAGCTGGGTTTTCCTGCTCTAAATGACAGTCTTTGGTGCTCTGAGACATCAAGACACGCCGCTCTTAGAGGGAAGGTTCACACAGAATGAGTGCTCACTGGGGTCTCCACCTACAATACAATGCAGGGGGGTGCACCCTTTCTCAAGGGAGATGGGACTGAACAGGGAAGCTCTGCACAGCAATGCAGAAGATGCAAGTCCCAAGACAACCCAGGAACAGCTGGCCACATAAGCCTGACCTTATGGAGACTTGAATATGCTTCAATAACTGGGATGACGTTAAGAATCCACAGTACTTTCATCAACCCATTATATGTTGCCCTATGGCCAGTCCTTTTCAGAAAATGCTATTGAAGCTGATATGAACATGGCAGCTGTTTCATGACGGCTGTTTCTGCTTCTACTTGGTATTCTACTTCTGTTCCAGTTTCTTACTGTTCAACTCTAACTTAACTTACAAATTCCTTGAAAAATTCTGATTGATCTTATTTCATCAGATCATCCCTCTTAGGGAATGCTCTTCTGGGAGGCCACCTTACAGCAGCTTACAGCACCTTACAGCAGATTGGTTTTCTTGGGTCAAGTGCCTACCCTTCTTCTGGTTCACTGTGGCAAGAAGGTGTAGTCCCCCAGAGTAGCATTTTTACCTATATGTATCCTGTCTGATTAAAACAGCATCACCAGCTCTAAGACTAACAATTATCCAGATTGTTTTACAAAGTAAATCTTCTGGGGTGCCTCGGTGGTTTAGTGGGTTGAGCATCCAACTTCAGCTCAGATCATGATCTCGTGGTTTCATGAGTTCGAGCCCCGCATCAGGCTCTGTGCTGACAGCTCAGAGCCTGGAGCCTGCTTCAGATTCTGTGTCTCCCTCTCTCTCTGCTCTTCCCCCACTCATGCTCTATCTCTCTCTCAAATAAATAAACATTAAATAAATTAATAAATAGTAAATCTTCCCTGTTAAGGTAAACTAAGAAAAGCAGATGTCAAAGGAACTGGCATGTGAGCAGACCAGATACATGCCTTTTTTATGGTATAAGGAAGAGTGGAACCATACAACTTAAAGCTCAGAGCTGGCACACTGTCTTTCTGCCTGCAGTCCATTAGTAAAAGCAGGTCACCCAGGCAAGCTCAATGTCAACGGGGTGGAAAAGTCCACTATACCCACAAGGAAGCCATGGCAAGAAGGAGGAAGGAAGAATTACATGTACGTAAGATCTACATTTCTATTAGTTATTCTGGTATGAAAAAAATTTCATGAAAAAAGTTAAGCTGGTCAGGGAAATATTATCAAAATATAGGTGCCTCCCTCTTTCCCTATAAAAACAAACTAAAGCACACTTAAATAGTGCTCTGTTTTTGTTAAATATCTACAGTTACAAAAACCTAAGAAAAAGACCTTTGGACCAGAAAGCATCTACTTAACTGAATCAACAAAGGCAGCATAATATCTCTGAATGGCCAGTAAAGGGAAAAAAATACCGAAAGATTTTGTTTGGGGAGTGTTCCTCTGTAACCAACCCTCCAAAGTAAAGCAGAGCCTGCTTCAGTGGCTCTGGAAGGAATGTAAACTGAACGCGTGGGAGGAAGAGCTCCAGTTTCTTCGGGATCTGAGGCAGGCAGTGGTGATCGTGCGATGCACCTGTAGTCATTAAATGGCGTTCATTACAACAAGGAGCACAGCTGCCTGGTGTGTGAGGTTCCAGACATCGTTAGCAGAGAGCACTCAATCCCACGCAAGCAGCCCCGGGTCATCTACCAAAGGGAACCACCCCACTGACCACCACCGACCGCCCTCCCACCTGCTGTCTAGATTGTTTTTCTTCCCCAAAGCTCTCTAAGTCTGTTTCTAGGATACAGGGGTTTTTTAAATAAGTATGATGTTTTTCACAAGAGCAATCACTGCCTGTTTCAAGTTATCATTTAGTTTAAAAAGCTGGGACCTTGGAAGAGCCAACATGTGAAACACAGTTAGGGCTACAAGAATTTTTTTTTAATGAATACTTGCAATATGTATAATGTAGGCAGCTGCAAAAAATAACTCTTTAAATAACACACATTTATATATGTGATTAAATATAAATGTGTATATATACATATACATACATCATGTGTACACATTTCATGGTTTAATGTTTTCCTGTCAGAAGAAGTACTCAAATATAACCATATTGCAATTACCTTTTTTAGGGAAGAAAGGTTTCCCTCCCATTCCAGCCATGTGTCAACTCGTACTTCCTCTGTATGGGAACACAGCCCTTGGGCAGCTGGGTTTCAGTACAGATACATTTCAATTTCACAAGGGGCTAATACTTAGTAAATATCAAAAAAAAAAAAAAAACCATGCAGAACTGCAGAAAAGTACAACACAAGCTCTTTAAGAAAGGTCATAAAATGTAAGGAAGGTAGGGAAGTCTTTACCTCCAAGTGGGGACACACAGACTCACCATAAGGCACTAATTTTCAATGCTAAGAGGACCCCTCTTTAAAGAGGCTAAACCAAGCAAACACAAATTCTATTTCAATTCCCTTTGGAACATCTCATTAGCAGTATTTTGTACAATCCTGTTTATGTCAAATCAAAACTATCACTTCAACTCTAACAATGATTGTTCCCTAGAAACTAATTTTCTTATTCAGAAATAAAATCAAAGTAAAGCCCTCAATTTCTGGCAAAGAGATCCAAAGACTGAGAAGGCAGCACCTCTTCTTTTTCAAATGCAGGTTTTCTCCTCCCAAAATGCTGCTTTGTACTTTCCAGGCAATCTATATATTCATCCGTGGTTATTTTCCCCCACCAATATCACAGTTTGATCATAGAGTATTCTGGAATCATACAGTATCTATTTCTCAATATCTTGAACTCGGTCTCAACACCCAGAAATATCCTTGGATTACTTTGTTTATTTATTTTGAAATCTTGGGCCCTTGGGATTGAAACCTCCTTCTCTGGCATGAAAGGCTGCCCATTGGGGAACTGAGATTACATAACCCTTCACTCTAGGTTTTCCTCCACTGTTGTTTTTAACATCACTGGATAAGTTTCTTGGAAGTGTTTATAATCCGTCTATGTCTACTATTTCCCAGCGCTCTTCCTCTGTGTGTAAGGAATCAAGAAGCAAAGAGAACGTTCATGTTCACCTACATGCCTGGACTGAGATGTGATCAAACAACTCCTGGATAAAACATACCAACCCGCCCTCACCACCCCCAAATAAGACACAGCGGCCAAGGCAAGACTGCACATGGAACTTTATGTACAACAAGTAATACCTGCCCTTCAATGGAATATAGATTCTTAAGGGCATCAGCTCAGCAAAACGCTGGTCCTTCATCCACATTCCCTGGAATGCTTTCTCAAGCATCAGTTTGTACCTATTTATGCTGTTGCTTTTCTGTCTAGGCTTTGAAACCAACAAGGATTTTGTCGGAAATAACTGAAGAATGGATGATTTTCTTCTATCCACCTACAGTGCTAACATCCATACTGACATACAGCTGGAAAGTGGCTCAAGGTTCCTTATTCCCACACAAAGTGTGGTATGGGGTGACCAAGCAGCCCAATCAGGAGTTTGATTTCACAAGGGAAAAAGCATGGAGCTTTACCATAATTCCTTCCTCAAAGCAGTCTTTTTTTTCACACCTGGTATTTTAAATGCTAAATCATTCCTTTGTTCGTTTTCATCAGCTTCTTGTAAGATCTAGTTTCTGGCTGGTCCCACTTCCACTGCCACTTAGTACCCACTGGATTGGCGTGGGGTCAATCCTACAGACATTTATCTGCACATGACAAGCCAAAGGTGGTCTCCATGCAAGGAAGGCTTCCAGGGCTGCAGAACACATGCCCACAGAACTCCCCTTCCCGAGAGGTGCACACCATCCATTGGCAGAGCTTTGCCCCAGTGGGGCTCCCATCAATCAGTAACTGTCAGTGAGGGCACCACGGAGACCTGGAGTTGCCAGCACAGGCAGTTTCTCCTTCTGCTGTTGCTTTTCTCTCCTCTCAGGCGTGTCCTGGAGTAAGGCTAGGCTGCTTCTCAGGACCAGACTCTCCTTTCCAAAGGAGTTGCTTTCCAAACTGTTCCTCCTCTGAAGATCTCCCTCTCACACTTCACCACACACAGAAGAATCTGGCTCTGATTTCCTCACCTCTACTGATTCCATCTACATTTGCCTTTATCCGATTGCCGGTCCAGGGTTTCTCCTCCTCTTCTGTGAGGAGGTGGAGGACGACAGGTGGAGGACGAATTTGGTCTTTCTTCCTCAAACCACCTTCTGTCCCCTGGTGGGTGCTGTCAACCACACCACGGGCTCTCTCCCTGCGATGACTCGAACCGGCACTGGGCATCCAGAGCCTTTAAGCAGTGTTCTTATCCACCTCCTGGAAGTGGCTGAGACAAGCAGAACTGTCCCAGCCAACGGCTGCCTGTCTCCTAGTCTTTGGATTTGTTCTGCCAAAGAAAACCCCTTGTTGGCTGTGAGCCTTTGCACAACCACTATCGTCTCACAATAACAACCAGGAAGTGCACAGTTTCGCTGGTAACCTCTTCGCTGCACCAGTCTGCAACCGCACACAGTCTTCACTCCAGATGTACGAACTTACTTTTTCAAGGAGGACACAGAACCATCAAACCTGAGATGCTTCCATGTTTATTAGGCTTCTCGATGTCACTGTGGACACAACCTGAGGGCTCACGCCAGCACATCCAACCACAGCGTCACCTTAAGTACAAACAGCAGGTCTCGGGTGCCCAGAGAGTCTGTGCTCTTCATTGCCTGAGACTGTGGCCTGCCATCAGGCCAGAACTGAGATGCTGGGGCTCGGGCAGGAAGGCTGCTACTGTGAGAACAACCAAGTCTTTGCCTCCCCTTCTCAGACCTGAAACCTGGTGGCTGTTCTATCTTCAAATGGGGGAGCCAGGAATTCCAGTTAGCCTGTGACCGACTGCTGGGCAGTTGCTGGGCTGGCTGGTCTATTTCAAGGACCGAGAGAAGTCAGTACAGACCACAGGATCCGGGACTAAGAAGTCTCTTGTGGTCCCAGCACAGAAAGGATTACATTTTCTTCTGTCAAAAGGGGCCCGATGGGGGCTGTGGACCTGCTTCCTGCACCACCATGACTGCTTATTCAAACAGAAAGGCTATGCTCAACACTAAAAATAGTGGACCTGTCCTGAGATCTTCTGTAGCAGTACCATGTGTCTGAAATGCCAGTAATCAATCTCTCCCCCATATTTCAGCACATCAGAAGATAAACTGGAAATTCTTTTAATAATCTGACCTGTATCTGCTTTTATTTTTAAGTGTATTTATTTTGAGAGAGAGAGAGAGAGAGCAAGCAACTACATGAGAGGGGCAGAGAGAGAGGGAGAGAGAGAATCCCAAGCAGGTTCTGCACTCTTAGTGCAGAGCCTCACATGGGGCTTGAACCCACAAACTGCAAGATCATAACCTGAGCCAAAATCAAGAGTCAGATGCTTAACTGACTGAGCCACCTAGGCACCCCTGAAATGCCAGTAATCAATCTCTCCCCTACACTGCAGCACATCACAAGATAAACTGGCAATTCTTTTAATAGTCTGACTTATATCTGCTTTTAAATCTTGAAGGAAGGTAGTATATAAAACAGGACACCTGTCTTTCCTGAAATTTAAAGTTTCTGCTATGAACTTAAAGAACTAAAATTTTAGGTAACTTTAAAATACAAATAGCTGTTTATAGGATGCCTGGGTGGCTCAGTCAGATGAGCATCCGACTTTGGCTCACGTCATAATGTCACAGTTCATGAGTTCGAGCCCCGCGTCGGGCTCTGTGCTGACAGCTTAAAGCCTGGAGCCTGCTTCAGATTCTGTGTCTGTCTCTCTCTCTCTCTCTCTCTCTCTCTCTCTCTGCCCCTCTCCTGCTCATGCTCTGTCTCTCAAAAATAAATAAATGTTTAAAAAAAAATTTTTTTAATATAAATAGCTCTTTAAAAGCTAAGTCCACCTTGGGGCATCTGGGTGGCTCAGTCGGTTGAGCATCTGACTTCAGCTCAGGTCATGATCTCGCGGCCTGTGAGTTCAAGCCCCACATCAGGGTCTGTGCTCAGAGCCTGCTTGGGATTCTGTATCTCCCTCTCTCTCTGCCCCTCCCCCACTCATGCTCTGTCTCTCTCTCTGTCAAAAATAAACAAACATTACAAAAAAAAAATTTAAAAGCTAAGTCCACCTTGATAGGAAAACCACTGGAATGGGCAATGGAAAATCTGATTTAGAGAAGTTTACATTTCTAAAAATTTCCAAACACGCTAAGATACAGTAGAAGAGACTAAGTAGCTGTACCGTTAAACCAGAGAGTGATTGTCCCATCTTTTAGCTCTTCGGACTCTGTACATTACAGAGGTGTAATTTCAATTACAAACCATTTCAATTACAGGGGTATTTCAGCTCATCCTCAAGATCTCCTTTTGAAGGAAGTCTACTACCTGTCTACTATCTTCGTAAGCTCCCCAGTACTCACAACCCCAAAGATAAAAAATGCCCTTCCACCACAGACTCTAACAGAAATATTCTCTGCTTTTACCATTATCCAGCATCCCATGGTGTTTTCACTACAACCGCGGTCTGGTGTGGATACTCATCTTACCTTCAAAGGGCTTTTTCTAGAGAGTTAAGTCAAACTAATCTCTTTTTGCACAAATTATTTGGGTTTCCTCCTGAACATATGCTATACTAATAATCTGGATGGTTTTTATGAGGTGGTATTGCAAATGTTACCATGTCATTTTAACTTTTCTTCCCTTGGGTTACAAATACTACCAAAATCAACACAACAGAATCTTATTTCCATACTCAATTCTTTCCTAGAAGTCACCAAGGAAGACCCCCCTCACCCCAGACCATCTCTAGAGAGAGCCAATGAGCTCTACTCCCAGGACTTGTAACTACTTCTGTGGTGCAAAAAAAAAAAAAAAAGAAAAAAAAAAGTTATATTAATGTTTTTAACATAACATGGCTTTTAATATATTCAGATTGTACAATCATCATGACCATCTAATTCCACAGTATGTACTGACCCAAAAAAACTCCTTATCCATAAACAATCACGACCCATTCCCCCTCCCCGCAACCCCTAGCAATCACTCATCTACTTTCTGTCCATGTGAAGTTGCCTCTTTGGGACACTTCATATAATGGAATTTTGTGTGATCTGAATCCTTTCGTGTCTGGATTCCTTCACTCCACATGTTTTCAAGGTTCATTCACGTTGTGGCATGTATCAGTATCCCATTCCTTCTTTATGGCTGAACAACCCATTGTAAGATCTACCGCATTTTGTTTATCCATTCATCAGATGATAGACATTTTGGTTGTTCGCGCTTCTTGGCTGTTATGAATGATGCTGCTATGAACATGTGTATACAAGTTTTTGTGTGAACATATGTTTTCAATTCTCTTGAGTATATACCTAGAAGTGGAAATGCTGGGTCATATAGCAACTATGTTTAACTTTTGGAGGAACTCAGGTGATAGCTTAATGTGATTCAGTCTAGCCAGATGGGGGTTACTGGTTCATCCAATAAAAATGTTATTTCTGTCAATATTAAAAGGCTTTCTTTAAACAGCCAGGAGTAACATCCATTATTTTCCCAATTGCTGTGTGGCCTGTCACTCTAACATGAAAGGAAACTAGACTTATCAGAAAAGAGTGGTTTCCTGGTAGTTCATGCTTTTCTGGCTGTCTTCAAACCAGTGGCGATTTATCTGAGAATCATCACAGTGAAGAGGGTGGGTTGCTGAGGACAGTGACAATGAAGGACAGCTGCTTATAGGCAGCACCTCTTGGACAGCTTTTGATTCAATGGCTATATTCTAGCACCTACAGGTCCAAAATCTAGATGTTTTCAGTACACTGTAAGAGTGAGCCACTAGATCAACACCCAGAAAACTATAGCCCATGAGACCAATCTAGTCAGCCACTCAGTTTTGTGGGTTTTTTTTAAACAATCTGCCAGCTAAGAATTATTTTTCACATTTTTAAACGCTCACATTTTTAACAGTTATGTAAGAACCTATATATAACATCCTCAATTATGTATCTTGGCTCATCAAGCCTGAAGGATTTATTATCAGATCCTTTAAGAAAAAAGTTTACAGACCCGTGCTCTAGCTGATACTCATGCAAATTAAATTCTCTTAAGACCAATGAAGGAAGCATAGCACCATTATTAATTTGTCACTGGAGATATCCAGTAAGCAGCCAATGTCCAACGCAGGATGTAGAGTGGAGTAACCTAGGAAGTGGCTCAGAAGGATGGGAAATACACAGAATCAAAATGGGAAAAGCAGTGTGGACACAGTGGTTAGGGAAGGAGAGTTAGGCCATCAAACCTCTGTGAAACTCTAATAAAATCTTCATTCGTCACAGCAGAGAACACCTCCCTAGCAACTTGATAGTTTGTTTCTCCCTATCTACCTTGTTTTATCTAGAGAGTGCTAGACTTAACACATTAACACATTCTGCTTCACTGAACCCATCACCCCCCATTGTCATCCCTTTCCTGCTTACTCTGACCATTTCGCTCTTGGCCTACCAGGTGTCAAATGCACATCCTTATTCCCTTGGTCTTGCAAGGCTGCGGCCACCCCTTATTAGGAGGTGATTAATCTACACCATGCTCAGAGCTCTAGATAAACATCATTACTGCTGTTTGCAAGATACTATTAAAACTACCAACTGGTCATTGCAGTAGACCACCTTCTTTATCCCAATGAAACAGAAAAACAACACTTGTCTTTTGCCAACCTCAGTGTTTTCACTAGTCCCCCAAGCTTCTTGAAAGTAATGGCAGTGGACTGTTTTGACACACTGGTCCCTCAGACTCTTCCCAAGAAAGATGATCTCTACCTGCTCGGAATATGTTCTGTTTTTCTCATAAGTCAGAATTTCAGAATTATCTGCTCCTACAACTGGACCTTCAAATTCTTCAGCAAATTGAGAGGTTCATATGTTTGCACTTGACCTCTTCTACAAACATGAAATTAAAGACACTAGAAGTCCCTGCTTTTTCTCAGACTTCCCTTACTAATGTCTCTTCCTTTCTCCTACATGTAAGGTTTTCTTGGGGGTTCCTTTCACCTAATACAAAGCTGGATGTGGGGAGACATCACTTTTAGGTTCTTATTATGACTCGTTCCTCCTTTCTAGTTTTAATCTTTCTATTGTTGTTCTTACTCGATTTTGCTATTTCCATATCCTCATGGTCCTGCCAAATTACCTCTTTTTAAAACTTTCCCATTAGCCTTCCAACTCTCAATAGAGTTCTGGTCTCAGCAAAAAATAGCCACATCTCCCTTCCTGGCCTGCTTCAGTTAGTTCCTGGGCTTCTTTTTTGAACAGTCATTAAATCCTAGGGAGTTTGAGCAAAGAACTCCATCACTGTGATTACGTGTTAGTCTGAATTCGTTTACTAGCTCCCAGCTATGGAGAAACTACATTTTTTATAATTTGTTTTTATTTTAGAGAGAAAGAGCACAAGCAGGGAGAGAGGCAGAGAAAGAAGAGAGAGAAAGAGAGAGAGACAGAATCTTAAACAGGCTCCACTCTCAGCACGGAGCCCGATGCAGGGCTCGATTTCACGACCCAGGGATCATGACCTGAGCCAAAATCAAGATTTGGACACTCAACCGACTGAGCCACCCAGATGCCCCAGAGAAACTACCTTTAAACAGAATGAGTGGCCAATTTATGGACAATACAGATCTTCCTGTTTTTCTAAATTATAATTTCATCTTCCAGAAGACCCTTCAGCAAAGGTTTGAGCATTTAAAATACACACAACAGGGGTGCCTGGGTGGCTCAGTCAGTTAAGTGTCCAACTCTTGCTCAGGTCAGGTCATAATCTCATGGTTCGTGAGATGGAGTCCCCATATCGGTTCTGCAGTGTGGAGCCTGCTTGGGATTCATTCAATCATTCATTCATTCATATTCTCTCTCTCCCTCTCTCTCTCCCTAAATAAATAAATAAATAAATAATCATTTAAAATAAAATAAATTACACACAACACATGGTGGGACCAGTCATTCCAATAATGAATCATCGACAAACCAAAACCGTTCTCATCTCTAGTCTTAATACCAGAGAGTTCAGACCACCTTTTCCTGACACTTTCATATAGTTCAAAATTCTCTTCCTTACCAGTATGACTATAAGCTTTCAAAAACTCTCCTCCCATCACATTCTAATTCTGGAGAACATCTAAGAAATACATGATCTATACAATAACCCAAGGAAACAACATTGGGGTTATTTTTCAAATAAGATTAGAAAAATATTATATACTCAGCAATATTCACACAGAATAGGTTATCAAGCACTTACCCCAAAGGACCTTTTTTTTTTTTTTTTTTTAAGGTTTATTTATTTTTGAGAGAGAGAGAGCATGAGCAGGGGAGAGGCAGAGAAAGAGCAGGATAAAGGATCTGAAGCTGGCTTTGTGCTGAGAGTGGAGAGCCCAGGTTGGGGCTCTAACTCTCAAACCATGAGATCATGATCTGAGCTGAAGTCGGATGTTCAACCAACTGAGCCACCCAGCTGCCCCTCACCTGAGGACCTTTAAAACAAGATGCACACCCTGTCTTGCAAATGACTAGGAATTATCACACCTAAAGGATGAGGAGATGATCTATATGACTGCTCCATTCTTCCCTCTTGAAAATCCCCAGGACTTGCTTTCCTCATCAGCCCAATAAACCTCATCCAACTATTACTCTGGGGATCCAGGCTCAGGTCACGGAGCAGAATTTTCCCAAAAGATGAAAAACGCAATGTACAAACCTTGTATTAGATACTCTTTCTGTTAAGCAACCAATTGTAAGGGAAGAGTCAATCACTCCAGAAGAGTGACCAACTTAGGGAGGTGGGGGTGGGCCCGGGGAATCAAAGCCACAAAGATACAGACTCCTAAAGGGCCAAACAGTAGTAAAAACTCCCTCTCAGCTATTTTGCACTCCTCTTGGTGGTGAAAGACAGTCCTTTTCAACCTCACAACTGGCATTCTTTTTCATTACTTGTGGCGCAGGCAATCAGTCAACGTGAGACAGAGCAGGAAGCTGCTGGAACGAGCGTGTGCGTCTAGCTCTCGGCTCTGAATGGTCTGCGCCTCACTCCAGAACGTTTCCTCCAGATGCTGCCAGCAGACACTCTGTAATACCTAAACCACAAATCATCACATTCCCCACCCTTTGAGCCAGGCCTTGTCCTTGAGAGCTTCCCACATAGTGAGATATTAACCAAGCTGGCCACTGATACAATAGCTCTTTACAAATTCGGAGTAAAACCTGCCACACCATCTGCTCGATCTACTAAAAAGTGGACTCGTATCATAAAAATATCCATGGTAGGTGAACCTCAGAGAGTAATGCAGGACATTTCAGACATTTCACACGGAATGAATCCTGGCTAGCTTGCTAAAGAAAATATTTTATCAATGTAAACATGTCAGGCATACAAGTGTATCTAAAATTAGAGCAAGTATGTGTCAGAAATGGAGCCATCTTGCAGAAACAGAATTACAGGCAGGTCACTCCAGATTCTTTGCCAATATCCAAGGAAACCGCCTTTCCTCAAAATAAAGAAACCGTGCTGCTATCTGGTTGTTCTGGGAACCAGGGAGGGTTTGTTGTTGTTTTCTTTTAAAGGACTCTTAAGTTTTATCTACTGTGACACGTTAAAGCCCTCTAAACCAAACGAAATGTTTCCAAACTATGATGCTGTAACTTAGAAAAACCATTGACTGGACTATACTCACACTGAAAAGGCGCCATAACTTGACCCCGCTTGAATGTCAAAGGGAACGAACCTTCAGTGGACTGCTCTCCCGAGATCACCTTCTGGGCCGCGAAGTACTTGGGCTTCAGCACATACTCCTGGGTCTGGCCATGATGTATCATCACATTCTGTGAGGAAAGTGGTGTCACTCTGGGAAGAAACAAAGTGGGGAGAGGGAAATTAGTTATGGACTTTTGAAACCAAGAAGGAGAAAAGAAGACGTTCAATTTAGAAAGGAACGTAGATTCCATGTGAGGCTCGATTTTTCTCTTCAAATACTGTAGTGGACCACTTATAACACAAGGAACTAACCACTTACACTTAGAAACGTTAATATAAAAGAGACTCCCCTCATCTAGTCAAGAAGCATAGGCTAGCTAGGCCACCACAGGTGGATTCTATCAGAAGATCTGGAGCACACAGCCTTTACGCAGAGCACAGGCCATTTATATGTAAGACAGACAAAGACACATACAGAAGGTACCAACATTTACAAAGTGTATTTTCCATATACTGATAAGTAGGCAGTATTGGAAATGCAAGGAAAGGAAAGGAGGAAGAAAATACAGAAAGAGGATTATGCAAGAAGTCCCGGGCTTGATCAGTCACGCAAAATTAACTGTCAACAATCAGAGCCTGTAGAGTAACCAGTGGGACCTTCCTAATGACAGAAGAAGAGAAGGTCAATCTCTTCGGGCCTCACCTTCCTGAGCTGTAACCACAGAATCACTGTCAGACAGGCCAAAGAAAAAAATGCTTGTAAAAAAAGTCGGAACACACAAAAACTGGGAAAATTTTGAATTATCTTTTGAAATTGTAATTATGGTAAGAAACACATTCAACTTTTTCTAGTTAACCTTTAAATTTTTTATGCTGTATCTCTTAACAATTAAAACTATACTATTCAGGTTAAATGTGTTGTAATTATTCACTCCTAAGAAGGGGAACAATGGTAAGAATAACGGATCACAATCTTATTTCTTCAAGACCCCACGTGAAGAACTCCAAGGACTCCCGAACACAATTACTGTGTATTCACCCTCTGGTCTGACCGTTTTCTATGGCAGTTCTCTTTTGTTGCATGTAATGGAAACTGTGCTTTTTTTAAGTAGTTTTTTTAATTTAAATTCCAGTATAGTTAACATACAGTGTTACATTGGTTCTGAGAATTTTATCCAAAAAATATAAAAACACTAATTCAAAGGGATACACGCACCCCTATGTTTATAGCAGCATTATTTACAACAGCCAAATTATGGAAACAGACCAAGTGCCCATCGACAGATGAATGGATAAAGAAGATGTGGTGTATATACACAATGGAATATCATTCAGCATGTAATGTAAACTTTAAAATAACAAGTCTTTGCCCACGTTTGATAATTCCCTGAAGGACAGAACTAAAATCATTAGCTAAGTAAGACTAATAAATAATCAGACAATGTAAAGAAGATACACCAACTCATTCCAGAAAATGCTTAATTGTACCAAAACTGCTGGGATCAGAGCACTGTAGCAGCAAACGGAGTCTTTGGAAGGAGACATCTCTGATGTCATCTTGAATTTTATCACCTGGGGCATATTAAAGCCGCCTACACCAAACAAAATATTTCTAAACTATGATACTCTAACTTAGGTAATGGTTGCCTGGGATATAATCACACTGATAAGGTACCCCCAAACCCCAAAGACTCTCCCTAATAAGGGACTGTACTAAACAAGAAAAAGAAATGACATTGTGACAGGTGAGTACGTAAGGTCAGTTGTCAAGACACCAAAAACACCACTACACAGTGTCTTGTCAAAAGCAGTAACAGTCTTGAATAAAGTCGGTCTATTTGAGTCTAACAATGAATGAGGTATTCTGTGGGACAAGGCAACCATGAGAAAGGAAGGAAGAGGCTGGGATTAACGATGCTTCCCTCTTACCTAGTCAGTGATCTCTATCCACCACTTTAAACCTCAGAGTTGCAGGAAAGCCTAGGAAAATCCACTTTGGACCTTAGTTTTCCCAGACACAACTCCATGGAAGGGCGCTCCCTCTATCACCAGACTAATGACTTAAGTTACTAAAAGCCTAAGTAAGGCTTAATGTTGTAAACACTTTTGTTTTGATGATGTAAGTGTTGGTCTGAACTTGAAGTATGTTTGGTTGGAATACAGTAGAAAGTATAACAGCTGGACACATCTGGTGGTGAATGGTAAGAACCACAAGTCTACTCTATCAGCCTCAAGAAAAGGGGAAGCCCTTCTTCTCATCTCCGGGGCAACCCACTCCCCAGCTGTGCTGTCATCCTGTCACTACACTGTTGACACCTGCTGGCAAAAGTACAGGCTTGCTCCTATTCAGAAGAGGACAGCCTAGCATTCCAGCTGCGACCACTGCCAGCTAGGTACGACTGGGGTCTGCCTTCTAGTGGAGTTCCTCCCTTCTCTCCCCTCTGAATCAAGGAAGTGAGAGGCGGCAAGAAATCAGCAAGAAAGAAGCTGAGAGCTTATATACGGGCTCCTTTTCTCTAAACCTAACTGGAAAGTACAGAATAAACAAATAAGATGAGCTTACCGGGTCTAGAACTTGAGCAACAACCCTCAGCCATCACTGACTTAAGGAAATGAGTAATGGTAGTTAAGTCTGACTACATTGTAAGTATTCACCATTCACAAATTGCAAATATGGAGCTACCCCTGAACCGTGCTTCCCCATTTTCCAGCTCCTTTCCTCTTTCCCAGTGCAAGTGTGTAAACACACAAGAAGAGACTGAAGCCACTCTGCACGACAGCCTCACGGAGAAGGAAGCAAAGCCATGGACAGTGATACCATGTGGGGAGAACAGAGAAAACTGTGCGCTCACTTCACAAATACACGATTGCCATCTTTTTCTCTCTTCCCTTCTTCCTCCTTTGCAGTTCATGTTCACTTTCCCCTCTAATTTCATCACTCAGTTATTTCCACTCTGGACCACTTCTAAGCCCTACAAATACATATTCTCTTTAACTCTCCTTTTTTTACCCAAGTATTTCAGGAATAATCTTTCTCCCTTCATTTCAGTTGAGATATTTTCCATTCTTTCCTTCCCTCCTCCGAGGGGGAGGGGGAGAGCTTAACTATCACTAGTGAACATCAAATTTGTCAGAGCATTACAATTTTTCTAAGAGAATACTAAAATATTTGAGAAAACTAAAAATGAAAACTACAGGATCTCTGGCTCAAATGGTTTTTAAGAAAAAAAATGGTTTTTAGGTATCTATCTTATCTTCCTCCAAAGATGCCCTTAAAATTATAAGGAATAAAAAAAAAAGAAAGAAAAGAAAAGATTCAGGGCACCTAGATAGCTCAGTCCGTTAAGTGTCTGACTTTGGCTCAGGTCATGATCTCACGGTTCGTGAGTTCAAGCTCTGCATCGGACTCTGTACTGACAGCTTGGAGCCTAGAGCCTGCTTCCGATTCCGTGTCTCCCTCTCTTTCTGCCCCTCCTCCCCTCAAAAATAAATAAACGTTAAAAAAAAAAAGGAAATATTTAAATCTAGAGTTGACATGTGGCTGTTACACAATAGTACAGCTACACTAGTCACTAAAATATTGAAATATTCTCTTCTGATAGATACCTACTATCCCAAGACCCTTAGCACCCCTCCCTACTCCCTCCACCAGGCCCCCACAAGACATCCCTTCAATCCTGTAAATAAGGAGTTAACATTCAGCAGAAATGGATCTCTGCGTGTCTGTTCCAGCATCCCTTCTGATTAATCAATACCTGTGCCACACAGGGTACTAAATATGGTCCGTGTCACCCATTAATAAACACACGAGATATTTCAACAAATCTGTGGGATTCAAAGTGGGATGAGAAACACTGCCTGTTGTAGCAGCATGTAGTTCAACGTGTAGTAAGAAGAACATTTTACTTAGAGACCATACACATCTACACAGGGATTGTGCTTTTATGTAACTAAAACAACCTTATAAAATATTTACCCTTACCATGTGTAGAATACTGATATTTTGTCCTCCAATCTATTTTTTGAACCACTACATTGATTTCATGACTTTGTGACACCCTAATGGCTTGCAACCAGTAGGTGTAAGGGCACTGCTCAAGAACCACTGTGTGACGGCACAGGCACAAAGGAAGCAATCTTCGCAAGGAAACACAGAGGATCTCTGGACCCGAAACCAAGTAAAGCAAAGGGTGATTTTAAAAAGTAGGGCTGTACCCTGGTGTCTTCACTAGAAATCTGTATATAAAGTCAACTGTTCCCCAACTCTAGCAAACAGAGCGCCTGAGTCACATTTCTACTCTTCTCAGGGAAAAAAAAAAATATATGAGTATTTTCATCTAAAAGAATGGAACTATGTGGTGTAAACCACAAAACTTACTCCGCCCCTCACTCCCAGAGTAAGACCTTCTCGTTCTGGATTCTGGCTTCCCCTAGCTCAAACACTGGTCTCCTATTTCTCCCCCTAAAAAGGAGCTTGCTGGGCAACCCAGAAAACAGGGAGTTCCAGAATGATCCCAGGGTGCGGTGGGGGTGCTGGGTGGAGGGAAGGAACCACGAGAATGGAAAACAGGATTGCAATTTTGGAGACACCTGACTATATGGTATAAATGCAATTGGTAGAAAGAAAAACGGGAGAATACATTCATATCTGATGCTAGGAATACTCTCCTTCAAGAACCATGCATGAAAGCAAAGGACACATACAGAGAGAGAAATCCAAGCATCGAGTTGTACATCCATGGACAGAATATTACAAATGTTGTAACTGTCAGAAACAACCATGTTACCAACTGTGGTGATATTAGTGTACAGAATTAGCTAGAGAAGGCAGGAAAATTCTTAAAGAATAGGAGAAACGGAGGGAAGACTGGGAGAGCCACTGCCCTCGCCTTATAAAATGGAGGGTCTTCAGATAACATTCATGACCTTGATAGAGAACACTGACACAAGAAAAGAGAAGTATAAATATGCTGTCGGGATATACATGAACTATGCAAATGAAATAATGATTTTGAGAGAAAGGGTGGGGAGAAGAGAGAAAGTAAAGCAAGCTAAATCTTCACCTCCTACAGCAAGAAGTATTTAGACAACATCTAAAAGGAATAAATCAAGAAGCAATGGCTGGATGGAGCTAACCACCAGAAGGACCAATAGGGCCTGAGGATTAAATGTGGAAGAGTTGGAGACAAAAGGAAAAGGATTAAGTGATAATGAAGGTTTCAAGCCTGGTTGACTGGACAGGTACTTCTGTTCAAGGCCAAGGGGAAAATTAAGAGCAAAGAAGCAGGCTGAGTTATGGCAGTCGGAAGAAAGGGTCAGTCAGTGAGGACGAGAGTTATATTAGAGACAGACTATGGAGCAAGTCTCTGAGGGATGATTAGGGAAAGCCTCCAAGATGAGGAAAAGTGATGTTCTCGGAGGAGCCAACTTCTTCAAAGGCAAAAATGTTTTAGAAAAAGGAACACAGAACCACACAGTCTGGAGGATATCCATGCTCAGGGGTAGGGATATAAAGAGAAAATGGGGGGGGAGAGGGAGGGAACTGGAGAAAAACAAGAATAACATAGGTCCAGAAATGATAAATGGAAGAAAGTTTCTAGGAGGAACAGAGAGGGGACCACCTGCCAACTGCAGCACAAAAGGCAGAGAAAGGAACTGGGGAAGGCCACGCCTGGGGTGGGTAGGTCACTGGCACCACCCACAGTGTGGGTTCAGTAGTGACAGGAGTGTGGCTACAGCAGGCAATACATTAGGTAGGTGGCAGGCCGTGACACATGGACAAGACGGCCCAGGAAAAACAGGCTGGAGCTTAGAGGCAGGGCTGGCCATCTGAGGACCTGAATCTGTAGAAACCTCTCTATCTTTATAAGCAGAAAGGAAACAATTGCATACAACTTCTTTCCTTAAAAGAAAGGATTAGTCACATACTGTTTATACTGCTGCCTTCATAGTGGCAATTTTTGGCACCCGTATAGACTAAGCTTTTCCATATTTCTACTAAATTCATTATTTGACCTGTGGAATGGGTGGGAGAATCTGGCAAAACACAAGCCCCTTTCCACTTAAGGAAAGCACTCTGGACCTCACAGAAGGAAACCCCCAACAGGCCATAAAATGTTTCCCACAGAAGGCCAGTCTAACACAATCCAAGCCTTTCCCCTATGTTTAGCGTACTCAGGTTTATAATCAAGACTAAGAGAAACCAGAAGGGGAAAAAAACAGAGCTACAGGAGGAAGCCACTAAGGGTCAACCTCCAGACTTTCAGGGCCAGTTTCTCGTTACAAAATTCAAGGGCTCCTATGTGCCTCGCATGGGTGACAAGCTGTTCAAAAGCATGGGTGCGTGCTACTCACAGAAAAGGCAGTGCACTCAAGTATATAAGACGTGCCAACTACAGCTGGATGGAGGAAACATCTTTCCTACAGAGTTCTCAAGGATGATAGGCACAGAGGGAAGGTCCAAGAAAAGACATACGGCTAGGAAGATGTCACAAGGCAGCAAAACACACATGTGAGGGGAGACTGAAGTCTGTGGCCACCCCACTCCTACAGAATTACTTTCAGACCAAAAAAGAATTAGGAGGTAAAAGGTTGCTGATGAAGAGATCAAAGGACAGCACAGACTGTCGGTATCAGGATAAGGGAGAGCCAGGGTATTCCAGAATACACACAGTTGAAGTAAAAGGAAACAAGCAAAAACAAAGTCCCAAGAATGGGAGGAAAGAAAAGAGTACCCTGAAAATTTAAGTGTGGGGACAGACCATTAGGGGATTGAGACGATGAAATTAAAGAAGGTAGATATTGCAGAGGGATGGAAAATGCGTGGAAATTAAGGAAACCTTGGTGGTCATCATCAATAAACATGGAAAGCACAACCAAGTAGCTTAGGAACCAATTTTCTTTTGCCAGTGGTTCTTCACTGGGTGTGATTTGGCAATATAGGAGACATTGTCAAATGTTAAGATTCAGAGGTAAGGTGCTCACATCCCATGGGTAGAAGCCAGGGAGCTACTGAACATCCTGTAACACCCAGGACAGTCCTCTACCAGAAAGAATTATCTGGCCCTAAATGTCAACAGTACCGAAGCTGAAAAACCCTGTTTTCAACACATGCTACTATCATCAAACAAATTTAGTAGACGTGAGTAAAGACTAAATGGCCCATTGAAATGGCAACGACAAGGTGTAGGGAAGGTAAAAACTGCACGACTTGTCACGTGTGCTGTAAGCCCCATCAGGCCAGGGAAGGGGCTCTGGAGTCAAGTTGCCTGGGTGGCAATCTGCAAGGGGAGTTAGCGTATCGCTGAAAATGTAATGGGATAACAATAAAAAAAAAATCATTTAGTAGAACCCCATTAGGAGCAGTGCAACATACAGATGGAAGTAACTTTTTGGTAAACAGCTTAGCATGGAAAGGGAGTGTGCCATAAAGAGATCGTGGAAAGATAGCTGCCAAACTGCTTCCTAAGGCAGGGGAGTCCAATCAACCAGCCATGTTTAGTTATACTAAGAAGATCATGTATGCTAGGGGCTGGACGCAAACTGTCGGGGTAAGAGACAAAAGTGAGCACTGCACCTACGATTCCCTACATCTGCCCTTTCTCCAAACGGTCCTCCACATCTGCTCTAAAGAAACATCTAACCTGAGGTGTCTCACAATTGGCCCGAGAGCCAACTCGTGTCTCCACACAGCCGTGCTTAGGAGATATTCTTCTGAACATGACTGCTATAGGAAAACATCCAAGGAATTCTCAACTCATCTAATCCCAAGTTCCTAGAGGAGACAAAATATAATCAATGGGCTGTAATGAAGAGGAGACTTTAAGAAGGGAGGAAAAGGCCTCCTCTTGGAAGGTTTAATGAAATAATCCCAACACTTCGGAAACAAAACATGAAGTGGGTCGAAACCAAATGCTTGAAGAAAACGTAAATGGTCTAAACAACTCAAGTAAAAGTCAGAGGTTGTCAGACTGGTTAAAAAGCAAGACCCAACTACATGCTGCCTACAACAGACCCACTTTCAGTGTGAAGACAGACACGTTAAAAACAAAAGAATGAAAAAGATTTAACAGGTTAACAGGAATCAGAATGAGGTTGGAGTGACTGTTAGTATTAGGCAGGGTAGATTTCACAGAAAAGAATATTATTAAGGATAAAAAGGATCATTTCATAAGGATAAAGGGTCAATTCATCAAGAGGACACATGAATCCTAAACAGCTGTGCACTTGATAACAGAGCTTCAAAATATGAGAAGCAAAAACTGATTTTTAAAAAAATCCATGAGAAGCAGATAACTTTGTTGTTTTAGTTCCTGTTTTCAACACCCGTTTAAAAAACTGACAGCACAAGTATACAGAAAATCAGTCAGGATACAGAAGACTTAAACAACACTATCAACCAGCTTAACCTAATTGACATTCATAGAACACTCCACCCAACAACAGCTGGACACATATTTTTCAAGTGCATACAGAGTATCTACCAAGATAGACCATAATCTGGGCATATAAAAAGTGTCAGTAATTTTTAAAGGAGTTGACTCATACGAACTATATTCTCTGCCATCATGAAATTAAATTAGAAATCAGTAACAAAAAGATCTCTGGAAAATCCTCTTCATATTTGTAAACTAAAAACCAAACTAGATTTGTAAACTTCAAAATAACCAAAGGATTCACAGAACTAGGAGAAACAATCCTAAAATTTGAATGGAACCACCAAAGACCCCAAATAGCCAAAGCAACCTTGAACAAGAAAAGCAAAGCTGGAGGCATTAGACACAGTTGTATCACAAAGCTGTACTGATCAAGACAGTATGCTACTGGCACAAAAATAAACACATAGATCAACGCAACAGAATAGAAAACCCAGAAATGAACCCACAACCTATATACGGTCAATTAATCTTCGACAAAGCAGGAGAGAATATCCAATGGGAAAAAAAAACAGTCTCTTCAACAAATGGTGCTGGGATAACTGGACAGTAATATGCAAAAGAATAAAAATGGGCCACTTTCTTATTCCATACACAAAAATAAATTCAAAATGGATTAAAGACCTAAACGTGAGACAAGAAACCGTCAAAATCCTAGAGAACACAGGTAGTAACCTCTTTGACATCGGCTACAGCAACTTCTTAATAGACACGTCTCTGGAGGCAAGGGAAACAAAAGCAAAAATAAACTATTGGGACTTCATCAAAATAAAAAGCTTCTGCCCAGTGAAGGAAACAATCACCAAAACTAAAAGACAATGTACACAATGGCAGAACATATTTGCAAATGACGTATCTGATAAAGGGTTAGTATCCAAAATCTATAAAGAACTTCAAACCCAATACCCCAAAAAAATCCAATTAAAAAATGGACAAAAAACATGAATCAATATTTTTCCAAAGAAGACACACCCATGGACAACAGACACATGAAAAGATGCTCCACGTCACTCATCATCAGGGAAATACAAATCAAAACTACAATGAGATATCACCTCACAACTGTCAGAATGGCTAAAATTAAAAATCCAAGAAACACCAGGTGTTGGTGAGGATGCGGAGAAGGGGGAACCCTCTTGGACTGTTCGTGGAAATGTAAACTGGTACAGTCATTGTGGACAACAGTGTGGAGGTTCCATAAAAAATTAAAAACAGAACTACCCTATAATCTAGCGATTGCATGACTGGGTATTTACCCAAAGGATACAAAAATACAGATTCGAAGGGGTACATACATCCTGATGTTTATAGCAACATTATCAACAATACCCAAACTATGAAGAGGGCCCAAATGTCCATCAACTAATGAATAGGTAAAGAGGATGTGGTACAGGGACACATGGGTGACTCAGTTGGTTAAGCATCCAACCATTCATTTCGGCTCAGGCCAGTGATCTCATGGTCACGAGATCAAGTCCCATGTCAGGCTCAGTGTCTGTCTGTCTCTCTCTCTGCCACCACCCCACCCCGTGCTTGTGCTCTCTCAAAATAAACAAACTTTAAAAAAAAAAAAAAAGATGTGGTACATATATATATATATATATATATGTGTGTGTGTGTGTGTATATATATACATATACACACAATGGAAGATTACTCTGTCATAGAAAAGAATGAAATGTTGCCTTTTGCAACAACTTGGATGGAGCTAGCAATTATGCTAAGCCAAATCAGTCAGAGAAAGACAAATACCTTATGATTTCACTCATATGTGGAGTTTAAGAAACAGAACAAATGATCACAGGAGGGGAAAAAAGAAAGACAAACCAAGAAGCAGACTTACCTATAGAGAACAAACTGATGGCTACCAGAGGGAAGGTGGGTGGGGGGGATGGGTGAAATAGGTGATGGGGATCAAGGAGTGTACTTGCTGTGATGCACACTGGGTCATACATGGAACTGTTGAATCACTATGTTGTACGCCTGAAACTAATATTACATTGTATGATAACTAACTGGAATTTAAATAACTTAAAAAAAAAAGATTAACAAATCCTAGGAAATCTAACATACAGCATGGTGGCTATAGTTAATATTATGGTATTTAATGGTTTAAATTTCCTAAGATGGCAAGTGTTCTCACCATAATAAAAGGTAACTTGTGAGTTAATAGATGTTAATTAGCTTGACTGTATAATTATTTCACAACATGTGAGCATATAAAACCATCACATTACAGACCTTAAGTATATATAACTTTTGTCAACTGTAAAAAAAAAAAAAAAATAACCAAAGAATCAAACAAGAAATCAAAAGGAAAATTAAACGTTATCTTGAACTGGAAAATGAAACACAACGTATGGGATGCTGCTAAACCACTATCAAGGAGTAAATCTGTAGGGCTAAATACCTGTATTAGAAATGAAGGTCTCCAATCAATGACTCACCTTCCACATAGAGAGAAACTAGGAAAAAAATGAAGCTCATAATGCAAAGGAAATGAAATAAAGAGCAGGTCAGAAATTAATGAAACACAAAAATAGAAATCATTAAGACCAAAAGCTGTTTCTTTGAGATCAGTGAAACCGATAAAACTCTAGCTAGATGGATTTAAAAAAACAAAAAAAGACACAAATTGTCACTATCAGAAATGGGAAGGGTGATATCACTATAGACCCAGAAGGTCAAAGGACTAATGCCACAATTTGAAGAAGCCCTCATTACCCAAAGATGAAACAATTTTAGCACTGGTAAGAAAAAGAGATGATTTGAAATATTTCATATACTATATGTTTATCCATTCATTAAAAAAAAATCATACATCACCTTTGGAAAATGCTAATCAACTCATTTCAAAACTACTCAATGAAATGCTAGAATCAAGTATATTATATTATGCCCTCATGTGAAGGGTAATTTTATGTATCAACGTGGAGGGTATTTTTGGATGAGATTAATGCTTAAGTCACTGAGTAAACAGATGGCCCTTCAAAATGTGGGTAAGTTGAAGGCCTCCGTGGCTAAAAGCAAACTCTTAGCAGCAGATGGTCTTTGAATTTTATCTGCACCACTGATTCTCCTGGGTCCACACCTGCTGACCCACGCCAAACATCTGGATTCACCAGCCCCCGTAATCACGTATGTCAATTCCTCATAAATAAATCTCTATTATACATACACACAGCTTATTGGGTCTTTTCCTCTGGAGAAGCCTAATATACTCACCACCTTTGCTATACAAACAATCTCAACCAAGTAACTGAGGAAAGGAAATAAAAAAGGAACAGAATTAAAACACCAATGTTTGCAACCCCTTATTAAAAGGAGGCTCTGATCATCAATGGCTGCTAACATCACAAAGAGAGACAACATATAACCCTTGATGGAAGAGCATGACCCTACTCATGAACTAGTCCAATCAAAAATCAAACTTGGGGAGGGGGGAGAGGCGCCTGGGTGGCTCAGTCGGTTAAGTGTCTTCATGGTCTTCAGCTCATGTCATGATCTCACGGTTCATGAGTTCGAGCCCTGAGTTGGGCTCTGTGCTGACAGCTCAGAGCCTGGAGCCTGTTTCGGATTCTGTGTCTCCCTCTCTCTGCCCTCCCTGACTCATGGTCTGTCTCTGTCAAAAATAAATAAACATTAAAAAAAAAAAATCAAACTCGGGCTATCTGGGTGGCTCAGTCAGTTGAGGGTCCAACTTTGGTTCAGGTCATGATCTCACAGTTTGTTAGTTCAAGACCCACATCAGGCTCACTGCTGTCAGTGCACAGCCTGCTTCAGATCCTCTGTCCCCCTCTCTCTGCCCCCACCATGCTTGTGCACTCTCTCAAAACTAAACACTAAAAAAAAAGCAAACAAAAATCAAACTCAAATCTGACCAAGTCTCTAGATCTACATTCACAGGAAATTCAGCAGGACAGAGTACATGTTAATATCACAGGGGTAAAAACCAGCAAAATCTATAGTTTCTGCAAGAAATTTTAAGGAAAAAGAAGGGAAAGGTACTCAGAGATTAAAAGATTTGAGACATATGAGCCTGTGTTGGAATGGATGAACACTATTTTGATCCTGATTTGAACAAGTAAGAAGTTAAGCATTTATGAAACATTTAAGGAAATTTAGATACCTGGATTTTTAATGATATTATTTGTTTTGGGTAGGCTAATAGTCTTGTGGCAATTTATTTATTTATTTTTTTTAATTGTTTTTAACGTTTATTTACTTTTGAGACAGAGAGAGACAGAGCATGAACGGGGGAGGGTCAGAGAGAGAGAGAGGGAGACACAGAATCTGAAACAGGCTCCAGGCCCTGAGCTGTCAGCACAGAGCCTGACGCAGGGCTCGAACTCATGAGCTGTGAGATCAGGACCTGAGCCGAAGTCGGACGCTTAACCGACTGAGCCACCCAGGCGCCCCATCTTGTGGCAATTTATTAAGAGCCTGTATCTCTTACAGATACATGCTGAAACATTTATAGACTGGTTTCAAAATAATCAGAGGGAGGCAAAGAAGCAGATTTGAGTATAAACAAAACAAATGACTTTGAGTTTTAAGCATGAAAGCTAGTGGAGGGATATTTTGAGGTTTCTTTATACTATTTTCTCTATTATTTTTGTGATTAAGCTATTCTATAAAAGTTTACAAAATACAAATATCCTACAACAATCTTTTGTGATTTTTTTTTAAACCTGCATCAAATCACGTGTTTATAAGTACTCTGAAAAGGAGAAACACTATATGGGTAAGATAGCATTATTACTTACTCACAAAAAGAGAAAAGGAAACTGATAAACAGCAAGAGGAAAAAAGGACGAAAAAGAAAATTCCAGCAATGCACATCCTCTCTTTCTTTCTATTGTTAACTATTGAAGCTACATGTTAATGAGACAGATACCCGTCTGCCAAGAATGAGGTAACTACTCAACAGCCCTGAAAACCCAGAAGACTAAAATCATCAAAACCTTGAACTAGAGTAAGTTATTTAGCAAGTAACCATGGAAGGAAATATTGTTAATAACTAAAGTCCTTGGTTTTGTCAAAAAATGAGCTACTATATTTGGTTACTTGGGACAGTGTCCCTGAACACAAACTAAAAAGGAATTGCAGTCATCCATTTATCTCAACTGAAAGAGGCCAGAGGAAACCTAACTAAATACAATCCCCAAAAAACTCCAAAATATAAACAAAAATTAAGGCTTCTACCCTACTGGGGACTGCCAACTCCAAGTCTTTTAAATCAAACTTTAGGAACCAAATCCTGACTCTACCACTTACCATAGGAAAGAAGAGGAAAATTACCTCAACTTCCTCAATGCAATCTAAGGGGAATAATACGCACCTCATAAAGTTAATGTGAAGACAAACACGAAATGTGGTTTCTTCTGAAATGTGTGGAAATACCTAGCACAGTACCCAATGCACACACAAGGACGTTTGATTCCTTCTCCTCCACCAAAAAGGAGGACAGCACAAAAACAGAATTTCACCCCTCCGATAATATTAGAGTTCATGTTCAGAAATTACACAAATGTATAGTTAAGAGAAAAGCAGTATTTGTTTCAAAGTTTTATTGTAAGTAACTTCAGAATTTTTTTTTCAGTTTTGTTTTTTTTTTTTTTTTAAGAGTTTGGAACATATAGTTCCATTCACAGCAACCAGAGGGTCAAGGTTCATACTGATACACTCACACAAAGGAAAGCTTTCCAGGAGTTTGCAACAGTCAAGAAATCCAGGACTAGATCTGCTGTGAAATACAGTTTGGCCACTGCTCAAAAAAAAAAAAAAAAAAAGTACTAAACACTGAATTACTGTATGACCTAGCAATTCCGCTCCCAGGTGTAAACCCAAAACAACTGAAGGCAAGGACTCAAACAGGTAATTGTACACCAATGTTCATTCATTATAATCAAGTACTCGTCATTCATAAAAGTCAAAAGGGTAAAACCAACCCAAGACATGTCCTATGACAGATGAATGGATAAACAAATCATGATGAATACATACAATGGAATGTAATCCAACTCTTCAAAGGAATTAAGTTCTGATACATGCTATAATGTGCATGAACCTGGAAAATGTTATGCTAAGTGAAATAAGTCAGATTTCAAAAAAGGACACATTTTGTGCAATTCCACTTTTATTAGGTACCTAGAATGGGCAAATTTATAGTCACAGAATGAACAGGGGTAGGGATGGAAGTCTTTAATAGGTATAAAGTTTCTGGCTTGGGGTAATGGAAGTTTTGGAAACAGTGGTGATGGTTGCACAACACTGTGAACATAATTAATGCTAATGAACTGCACACTTAAAATGACTGAACTGGTAAATTTTACTATCTGTTTTACAATTTAAAAATCTACATAACAAAGATCCTAGATCCATTTAAAACACACACACACACACACACACACACACACACAAATAGCACTTCCTTTAGAGAGAAAGGGAGAAGGCAGGTTTCTTAGCCCCTGACCTCCAACCTCCAGGATTTCTGGATAATACAGAGTAAGGTTTATTCATATCACCAAATTCCAAGTATGTGTTCTGTCTTCTTTTAGCCAACTATTTAAGACACCAATTCTAAAGGTGCCTGGGTGGCTCGGTTGGTTGAGCATCTAACTCTTAATTTCAGGTCAGGTCACAATCTCACAGTTCATGAGATCAAGCCCCGAGTTGGGGATTCTCTCCTCCCTCCCCCTCTGCCCCTCCCCTACTCATGTGTGCATGTGCTCTCTCTTAAAGTAAATAAATAACCTTAAAAAGAAAAAAAACACTAATTCTATAGTCATGACTAGGGACATGGTTCTATCCCCCATATTATCACTTCTATCTATTTTCCCTCCTTTTTAACACTCTTCACTTGGATAGCCACTCCTTGAACCACATGGAGATTTCAGTCTCTTCAGACCTTAACGCCTTATAGTCTCCAATGACCCTCTCTTTACAGCAATGAAGGAATCAACATCCCTTTTGCCCGACATGAGAAATACCCACATCCACTTGCCTGGGAAGCCTTTCATACCCAATTAAGCTCATTCTCCAAATTCTTCCCCCCAGCATTCTTGTATCTGTTATATTTATGTGAATTCTTTAGTCAACTCTCCGTCATGGGCCCTAATGGCAGCAAGAACAGACATTCATGGTTTTTGGTTTCGGATGCTAACTTCATACACTCCCTCTCTCATTACCTGTAAACCTAGAAAACCACAACAGATAGTGGGAACATGTCAAACAACACTGTTCTTTCACTATTTCCCCCCTTCCTAACCAACATCTTCCTTACGTTGAGCTCTGATAGGCATCTAGAGAGTGTCAAGGATGGATACAATGGGTACAAGGATCCAAGAGCTCACCTCAGTGTTTAAGATGGAGGATGGATCAACAGCACTGAATCAGATTTGGGAAATTAAAATCATACTTCTGCCTGTGCCACTGAATCTCTGCGAGCCAAGAGTCAATCAGGGTCCTGTCTCGGTTTCCTCATCCATAAAACAGAGGGATCTAGGAGTCAACCTCCCAAGTCCCCCAGCTCTGAAATTCAGTTATAAACACATCAACAACTTTAATTCCAAAACTGTTCTCTAGTCACATTAAGAACTATTTCATATGGGATATATTTGTTTTTAACGTAGTATGCATTTAGGTATCTGTTCAACTAGGATGAGAATCTCTCGAGGTTTTATTTCCCCATTCAAGTTACATAAAAAAGAAAATTCTTTCAATTTTTAAGGTGAATGCAATAAATTCTGTTTTCCCCAAATGGCCTTGTTTTTTTCTATTACAATTGCTGCTAAACTAGGTCACCTAAGTAATAAATATTGAAAGCATTTAACCAAATTCAAACATCTGTTCCAATCCTCTTTTAGGGCTTGATCCAGCTGAAACAAAATATCCACTGCCCTACAGGACCTGCAAGATCCACACTGTTGGAAATGTTGTGGTTTTTCTCCTAAAGCCAATATACCTGGTGAAAAAAAATATATATATGACTATTTCAACATGTCTGGAGAGTACGACAGTACATGAGAAGCAGCAAAATCCCACCAAGTAAATCATGCCACAATGGATCTTCCTGTGCTGGGACAAAAGAACTCCTAAACTTCAGTTGGTAGGTATCCAACTGAAGGCTTGGCTTGGTTAGGTCTATTCAGAGAATGTGGTGAAGGAAGTACCTCTCCAGCTCCTGTATACACTACGAGAGCTTTGCTCTGAAGTAGCTGCCTCATTTTCCATTGGAAATTGTAAGCCAGTAACTCAAATTTGACTTTGGGTTTATAAAATAAAATTCGTTTGTATATAAAAAAGACACTTTTATAAAGTTATTAAATACATGATCAGAAAAAGTTATCTGCAACGCACATATAAAATAAGGGTATTAGATGCACAAGTCTCTTTTAAAGTAATGACAAAACAAATTTGTCCCAACAGGAACGAAACAAAAGCCAGGAGGAAAATGGACAAAGGACATGAACAGGCAATTTACTGAAGAGTGAATCTAAAACATTGTGGCATCCCAACCACACCAGTGATATAAACTTAAAATTGCTTTTGACATCTACTTGGCTGCTGACAGGCCAATAAATTCCTGCTGACAGGACTATAAAGTGGGAAGAGGATACTCTGCACATCACTGGTAGAAATATGAATTGTAACAGAATTTGGGAATCAATCTAGAAGAACCTAAATTCAAAATGAACATTCCTTCATCATCTAAAAATGCCTGAATCGTATGAGAGAGCTCAGAAGAACCAGGAAAAAAAAAGAAAAGAACATTCCCAGTGACCTAGTAATCACATTCTTTATGATTTACTTAAAGGAAATAAAAACCTACTATGTAAGGATATACTTAACATGTTTACTGAATCATAAATAAAGAAAAATAGCAAAAAAAAAAAAATACTAGAAACAAACTGCCCATTAGTTGAACAGTCTAATAAATCAGCACATTAATAACATGGAATATTATAACCATTAAAAGAACTTATATCCATGTTATGGAAGAGTTTCTATGATCTCTCTTAAGAAGATCAAGATTCAGAAACATTTATGTATTATATCCCTATTGTTTATTAAGCAATAAAAAAAAGCTACACATGACTCTATGGGCATAAAGAAACATAGAAGGTTGGGGTGCCTAGGTGGCTCAGTCGGTTAAGCCTCTGGCTCTTGATTTTGGCTCAGATGGTGATGTCACAGTTGTGAGATCGAGCCCCATGTTGGGCTCTGTGCTGACAGCACAGAGCCTGCTTTGGACTCTCTCTCTCCTCTCTCTCTCTCTCTGCCTCTCTCAAAATTTAAAAAAAAAAAAAAAGGAAAGAAACATATCTGTCCTCTGTATTGGGTACTGTTAAAGTGGGGATAATTTTTAACATCAAAACTCCATCAGACAGATTTTGATCACCTCCGTACTTACAGATTGCAAAGAATCATAAATCTGCAGAATCTATGGACATATAGATTAGCTCTGGCCATTGCTTCCACTAGGACTGGGTTATCAGCACTTTCCTCTCACCCTCCTACCCTCTCAGAGTCACCAAGTTATAAAATGTAATTTTCAGAAGTTAACTTTTTTGTTTTTATTTAAATCCCAGTTAGTTACTACACATGTAATATCAGTTTCAGGTACACATCACACTGATTCAACACTTCCGTACATCACCCGGTGCTCATCACAAGTACAATCGAACAGATCAATGAAACCAGGAGCTGGTTCTTTGAAAAAATTAAAAATTTTTAAAATCCGCTCCTGCAGCTGCTTCCTGTCCTTTTAATATATGATCAATCTATACACACTATCACCACTTTCTTCTCTTTCTTAATTTGACTTTCATATCATCTTCTAAATGCCTGCTCCCAAACAATCTTGTGAGCATGATCCTGTGACTATACAACATATTTAAAAAACTCTGAAAAGTAAGAGCACCATGAAATTGCCATCAGTGACTCTTTCATCCTTGTAAAAATAAACTTCATGGATCTCGCTACCTTTGAAATCTTGACAGCACTTGTAACATATGTAAAAAGAGAAGAATTTAACATCTATATATGTAATAAACCCCCATGATATTATACTCAGTGCCCATCTGGTGTCATTTCCTTTCAGCCAGAAGAACCTCCTTCAGAATTTTTTGACATACCAATCTATAGCAAGCAGTCTCCATTTTCATTTTTCTGAAAATACCTTTATTTCAACTTCATCTGTGAAGGATTTTTCTTTGAACACAGAAGTCCAAGTAGATAATTGGATTTTTCAGCACATGAAAAACAGTTCACCATTTGATAACCTCCCTTGTTCCTGATGAAAAGTGACCAATCATTTATATCATTGTTCCACTGTATATATCTTTTTACCTGCTTTTGAGATTATCTCTTTATCTTTGATTTTTCAGCTGTTTTACTTTGAAGTGGCTAGGTGTGGTTTTCTTTGTATTCACCTTTCTTGAGGCATTTTTTATTCAAACGTCTTTCCTGCCACATGCTCTCCGTTCTTGTCTTCTGAGATTACAAATACATATGTATTAATTGCTTTGATCCCAACAGTACTGAGACTTTCCATTTTTCTTTTATCATTTTTCTGTTTTCTCCAGATGGGGTAATGTCTTTTAATCTTTGACCTTTATCCTATTTCCACTTTTTATGTTTTCTATTTTTCTATTAAAACTCCCCATCTGTTGTCTCATGAGGACATTTGAAATTGAGAATATTTACAGTAGCAGCTTTGAAAGTCCTTGTGCATGAATTCCAACATCTCTGTCATCTTGGGGTTGTTTTCTACTGACTGCTTCTTCTCTTGATTGAATCGTATTTCCTTTTCTTCTCATGACTGTTATTATGGAAAGGATATTATAAGTATTATGGTGTAGAGACTATCTTATTCTGAAGAATTCTGGCCAGAAAGTTATTCAGCTAGATTCAAACTCCAAATTCTATTTCCCTATGGTGTGCAGTGCCCGGAACTACTCAGTTCCTTCAGCTTTCCAGTTTTTGCATTTCACTGGAAACTGGAGAGTCTCCCCATGGATCAGCCAAGAATTTGGGCCGAGTTTATATACAGATGTTGGGGCTTCCCCTTCTGTGGCTCCCTCCTTCCCTGGATATGTCTCACTTTTCAGTCACTCTGGCAGCCACAAATGCCATTCGTCTCCTAAAGCAAGTCAGGAATTGCCACTTTCTGCTCTAGTCCAGCCACCCCACTCTACACAGACTGGGAAATGCCATCGGGCAAAAACAAAACTTATAAATGTTAACTTTATCCAACTGCAATTCACTTCTTTTAAGAATCAACTCCCGTCCAATCTGTCTACTTTCAGTTGCTCTTTGGTATCTGCAAGTAATTGATTTTATATTTTATCTAGAGTTTACAAATGTTATCTGCAGGAGGCTTAGCCTAATAAAAGCCTATCACTATTAAAACTGCCAGAAGAGAAACCTTCTCATCTGTATTTTAAAAACATGTTTCTTTCCAACAAGATCAGTAACATTTTATATTGGTATGCTTTGTTTAAAAAAAAAAAAAACAGAAAAATTTCCCGTTATTTTGTAAATAATCAGATTACGTAAGGAATAAAGATCTGAGTTTTCAGGTTCATAGCAACCATTTGCCTACACTAGTACAAAAGCATAGGCTATCAATTTGGAAATGATCACACGTATGTTTACGTTTGGTAATGGAATTATTCTTAAAGTGGGGGGAAAAATATGTCCTCTTTAGAGAGAAGAACAGATGCCATTTTTTTCCCATTTGGAAGATAGCATTACCTCGCACATTAGCTCAGAAAACCACCGGGTTTATTATCCCATGCGATGCAAGTCAGGAAAGCAGTCTGCTTGCCAAGGCCAGCAGGATTCATCACATTCTGGCAACTGGGGAATTTGCCAAATTGAACTCACTGAACAATAAAATAACATGATTATGTGGTACTCACTGAGCAATACAAGCCAATTATAGTAAGTGGCTTTAGGGGCGCCTGGGTGGCTTGGTCGGTTCAGTGTCCGACTTTGGCTCAGGTCATGATCTCACAGTCCGTGAGTTCGAGCCCCGTGTCGGGCTCTGTGCTGACAGCTCAGAGCCTGGAGCCTGTTTCAGATTCTGTGTCTCCTTCTCTGTGTGACCCTCCCCCGTTCATGCTCTGTCTCTGTCTCAAAAATAAATAAAAAAACGTTTAAAAAAAAAAAATAGTAAGTGGCTTTATGTAATTCCCCAGACTGAATCTACGATTCGCGTGATAATGGTGTGGTATGTTACATTCTCCAAGAAGGCCAGTTAGAACTTCATTGATGAAAAGCAGTATTCAGACAGCTAAAAGAGACTTGGATGTCACGGAGTCCCATCATGCCCTTCTACAGATGGGGAAACTGAGGGCCAGAGGAATTAACTTACTCAAAATCAAAAAATTAACTCTCAACAATGGCAGAAACAAGTCTAGAGCCAACTGCTTGTCTCAATATCTTCCACTATTTGTCCTAGATCCAGCAAAAAAAAAAAAAAAAAAAAAAAAGCAAAACAATTTTTTTTTTTCAAATATGGGAGATACAGAGGTAGAAAGTTGTAGGAGAAGAACAACAAAACCTCCAAATTTTTGCTCTCTTACTGCTTGGTGAGATCAGGTCTTTAACCTTCTTAGATCTTAAAAGAATCCAAACAGCCAAATAAACTTACCCCAGAACGGTTGTCTTACAGAAACACCAATAAAATAACTGCAAATAGCTTGTAAATATGAGTAACTGTAAAAGCTCCTTTGCAAATTGTTGGTCATTAACTTACATCAGTAACCTCACTACCTTTTATCCCCAGAACCCACTCATCCTGCGACAATCTCTTTTACATCTTTCAGTTCCACATTAAACTACCCACATGGGATCTAGGAGATGCTAGGTTCTAAGCCCTAACTTGGTGATATGGCAAAAAAAATAAAAAGGACTGGTGATTCCCTCATTTCCACAAATGCCAAGTCCTATGAGATCATCACCATCACTGTCGCTTTCACTGTAACAATGCCTTCTGTCAGGTGCCTTCCAATAACTGCTGCTTCACCATCATTTCTCCTCCACAGAAATAAGTGCATTTTTAACACCAAAAGAACAAAAGGAATCTGTGTGTTTGTGTGTGTGTGTGCGCATTTATACCAGTTGCCTGGGTTCTTAAGAAAGAAATCAAGAGAACAATTTGGAAACATTTACACTGGCAAACACAGAGCCCACGAAGGTAAAACATTTTTTAAAAAATATTTTCAGCAGGCCTATCTTAGCCCAAAAAAAAAAAAAAAAAAAACTGCCAAGAAACTGTTTCAAAATACTTGGATTGTTCTGCCTTTTTTCCCCCTCCCAACTGTTTCCACCAGGCAGTAAATAAAATCCCAGAGTCCTTAAGCAACAGTCTATCTCCCTGAATAGGGGGGAGAGCAGGAGCAGAAGAATATGGAGGGGAAAGACGGGCAAGCCAAAAACGTTTGCATTTAACCACCTTAACTGCCGCAAACCAAATATTTGATTTTGCTCACTTATTTCCCTTTGAAAATACATGCACATGCAACAAAGGTTTGATTCAAATATATGAGGGACCAGTGAGAACCTTATGAGCAAAATGCTAGTTTGTTGAAAGGTATGTTCCACTTCACAGAATGTCGCTGGAGTGAATGTGGGTACCCCGTGGTCTTCTAAGGCTTTGGATGCCTTGTGGGGTGGTCTCTTTCTCTTACATCTCAGGTTTCCTACCCTCCGCCCCTGACAGGAGTCAAGGAAGTAAGAAATTAGAAGTGAGTGAAATCTTCCCACTAGGAAGGAGGAGCCTAGGTCTCCAAAGCAGCCCCATAAAGTGTGTGGGGTGGGGGGACACAAGGAACAACAGAATTCACTGGCAGCAAACAGCCCACAAAACAGGAGAGAAATGACAAGAGTTTGAGAGTTTAGGGTGGTGGGAATGGAGGCTCTTCAGGGGTAATTCTTGTGTGCAGAGAGCAGGAGTCATGTCAGTAGAGGATTTCAAGCTTTCCTGTGGCACCCAGGAGCTCCTCAAATACTTCATCAAGTACTCAAACAAAAATTAACAATAAATTACTTACATTCCCCTAAGGTTAAAACTCCACCCAGGAGACATCTCTCCACTATTTATTCCTCTAAGGAAAACACATTTGTCCCACTGTTTGTATATAACACAGATGAGGAGAGCATGGAGTAAAAAGTCAGAAGGAATCATCCCAAAGTCTTAAAGTCTGGAGCTGTCAAACACCTAACAGATAGGAGCCTACACTTTAACACTAAATCTTTTGTTTTTGCTTTTGGGGTTTTTTTTGGAGTTTTTTTGGTTTTTTTGCTTCAAAGCCCAGGCTGTAAGGTTTATGAATTTTACAAATTCAAGTTCTAATACAAGACCATCTTTTCCATAAATTTGCTTAAAACAAAACCAAAACCTCACATTATCCTGGCATGCCATACACTGTGAGCGACAGAACCCAGTAAAGATTCCATCCGTTCCATGGGATAACTGGCTGATGGACGGGCTTTGGGCGAGGGGAGTCTGAATCCCACAGAATTGCACAACAAATTATGTATGTGTATGCTTTTGTGTTTGTGTAAGTTTAAGAGGTGAATAATTTCAAACACACACACACACACACACACACACACACACACACACACACACCTGGTGCAAAACTACCGAAACAGTTCACTGACCACTTCAAGTCCACGATGTTACAGAAGAGACACCTGAGGTGCACGGAGCGCACAGAGAATGACGACCTCTGTCCACAGTCACGCAGCTAGAGGCACCCTTCCCCCACGCCCCTCCCCCGCCTGGCCAGTGTGGGTCTGGGGAGCTCAGGGTGGCATGACAACTTCCTTCTCACAGCAACAGGGTGCAGGGGTGGGCGGAGATCAGGGCACATCAGAATTAAGAATCACACTGAAAGTCGACACCCAAACAGCATCAAGGAAAGTTTGGAAAGCTTTTCCGGCCAGGACTCTGGAAGCAGATTCAAAAACTAGACTGAATCTGCTAGACAGACTGAAAAATCCAGACCTGGGGAGACATGGACGGGGCGGAGACTGGAGAACACAGAGCTTCCTTCGGGTGCCAGTCAGGCTCACAATACCCGGGGCTCTCGCCACTTAGTCCTGTATGTTTTCCTACCCTGTATTATGCTTGGGTGAGAGCAATGGTTAGCTTCCACCTAGAAGCATCCACAGGCACTATTCATTCAACATTTATTAAATACCATGTGCCTGAAATGCAAAGAGGAAAAAAAAAAAGATGAAAAAACAGATTCAGACAAGATGCAAGCAAGAGGGGATGAGGGCAGAGATGCTCACATCAGACAGACCTGCGTGAGGATCCCAGCTCCTCCATCCACTGGCTGAGCAACCTCAGGCAGTTCTAAGACTCCCTTCCTTTGTCAATGAAAAGCAACAGAGCCTAGAAACACAAACGGCCTCTGTTAATACCAGTAGCAACACAGTACCTGTCCTGAAGGAGCTCAGAGACCAGAAAGGAGGAGGAAGAATTAACTAGTTACAATCCCATAGCACACAAGTTCTATCACCAAGTGTTCAGGGAGCGGTCCACACCTTCCCCATCACTGCCAACAGGAGTCACGCATGAGGCATACTCATGTACGCGCACACACTGCAAACCTCAATTCATACTGCTTCCAAGACAAGGAGGCTCCATAAAAGGGCTGCTACCCAGTGGTGCAGCAATCCTCAACGGTAATTAGGCACAACTCGAGTCTCATGTGGGATGCAGAGGTCTGTCCAGACTGAAGACAACAAGCCTGACTCAAGCAGGCTTCTCCTCAGGTCACACGTGTTAATACTGTGTCTATACATCCATATTCTGCCCCAACAGCAAACAAAAGGGACCAAAACTGACTTCATGAGGTAATTCTCTTTGAATCCCACTTCTTCCGCCAACAAGTACCTTCCCTGACCTTGCAAAGCTGTATGAAATGGTACCGAGTTACACTTCACCAATGCTTTGTTATTGTTGCAATTGAGAGTTAAGGGCAGATTTCTATCTATTATCCCACTGGAAGTACCACCACCACCCTGACCCTTCCTTTCAAGACAGCAAAGACCATTAGCAGGGTGGCTTGGCCTATTCTGGCCCCATCACCCTCTAGTCATACAACTGTGGATAAGTCAGTTAACCTTGCCTCAGTCCTCTGATGTCTGAAACGGGAATCATAATAGTAGCTACCTAAAGGCATTGTGATGAGGGCAAAACAGTCTTTCGTGAGGAGAGTTTTGCACTGTACCTGAAACAAACGAAGTACTCAGTAAGTGTCACCCATTTGTCACAATAAACTAGAGTTGATGCAGCATCCAGGAGTTGAACACAAGGGTCACAAGCAAGAAAACAGATTCATCATACATCAGAACCCCTTGAGGGGAAATATCATACCACCCAAGACAATTCTTGTTACTCTACCAAATGAGTAACTGATATGTCATGAAACATCCAGAGAAAAGCGTCAACTTTGAAGACAATGATAATGAAAAATATCTTCAACGTCTTTTTTCCCTCCACGCAATCCTCGAACATGATACATTGCACAATATCTAAATGAGAAAGCAAATGAAACAATGGAATTACCCAAATTTTCCAACTTTCTTTTCCTGTCTTGGAAATTCACAATATTCTTCCACCAGGAAACAGAAAAACACTTTCAGATTTAAAAAGCAGGCTGTTATCAACACATGAAGCACATGCGGTCAATTAAATTTCAGTTCAATCAACATCACCAAGTTGATTAAAGGCACTTTGATCAAATGTAACTTAATCAAACTTTTAACAAGTTTCAGTCTTTTGTGACTGTAACAAATAATAACGTTTGCTAAGCTAAGCAGTGATTATAAGTTTATTCTACTGTTTGGGAAGCAAATAACTTTTTAAGATATTTAAATATGTTGATGAAAAAAATCCAATACTGACAGAAACTACTTTGAGTCTGGAAACAAAGTACCACAACTTGAAAAAAAATTACTTGCTACATATGAACAGGCTTTAGTAAATAAGTAATACCGGGCCTAACACAGGATACTCACTTTAATGTTATACTTTCGTGCATGACTAGGACCTCGGCACCACTGATGCTCTGTGCTGGATAATTATTGCGGGGGCTTGTATTGTGCACTGGGGGGCAGTTAGTAGCACTCCTGGCCTCTGGGCACAGAAGCCCATAGTGCCCTTCCCCAAACCATGACAATCAGCCATATCTCCAGACATTGCCAGAGGTCCCTTGGGGGGCAAGAATGCCCTGGTTGCAAACCACTGATTTAAGACATGACTGTTTCCTTCCCAGTCTTATTCCAAAAAAACACTCGTGAGATCAGGAAGCAACTGTTCTATGCAGTTATTCTGTAACAGGGACTCTGCAACACGTTCTATGTACATCCTCTCCCATCCCACAATCCTGTTTTGTCCCCATCAAACAAAGATATGCTCAGAGCAGTCTTTCAAGGTCTGAAGCCCAAAATTTGCCCATTTTGTCATTCATTTATAATACAGTTATTTTTCAATGAGGTATTATTTTCAATGCCATGTTCAAGGCACCATGGTCATCACCATTACGTAGCATACAAGAAAGAGCCTTCTTTTACTTCCACTTGTCCCTAATAAAAATCTACCTCAATTCTTGCTTCCTTTATACACTCATTCATTGAGTCACTCGACAAACACACAAGTCCCTACCATGCACTGTCCTAGCCAAGGAACTTAGCAATGAGCAAAACTGACAGAGTCCTTGCCCTCATGGGGCTCAGAGTCTAGTGAGGTGTTTCCAAAAACCAGGTAGCACGTGAAGGCATTTGCACAGGCAAATCAAATATCTGCCATAGCATTTCTGCTTCTAATCCCAATCTCCAGGAATTAGTGAGAGATTTATCTATTGTATTATTCTGTAGAATGAAGGTAACTGCCTTAACTATCCTATTTGTAAAAGCTTTTACAGTTTATATGCCCAGTATTATCTAGGAATTTAATCAAAATAAGTGCCTAAAGGCTGAAATTTACTATTTTAACAACAAAAAATTTTAATTCATTGTGACTATACTTAAAAGAACTTTCTGCATACCAGACAAAATCACTCCAAGTCCGAAGTCTGTTCTTCTGTACCATATACTCTATCCAAAAGCACATCCATTTTTTAAGTTCTCTAACTTCATACAGTAATAATCGGAACATTATGGTACAGCTTATAAAATCAACTCATTTTAATTCCTGCAAATTGGTGAAATCTACTTAAATCATTAAGGCAAAGGATATTCTGTGTGGATAAAGTCCACTGACAGTTCATAAACAAAATGACTTGTATTTGTGGCCAGCTTGCTGAAAGATGATCTCAGACACTATTATCACATAAATTCTGCTTTCTTCCATGCTTGAAGGGGGGTGAGGGCGGGGGGTGGAGGTGGCTAAGTGATGTGCAGAAAGAGAGGGAGAGATTTCTGACCTGAGACTGAATACTGACTTATTGTTACATTATCTCAATTCTCTTATCTAGAATACGTAGCCTAGTCCTTAAGACCACCTGGAGGAGCAAATGAAACCATCATTTTGAGAGAACTTCGGAAACGGGCTAAGTATCAGTGTAAAGAAACAGCATAAATCAGACGATCTGGAATCCAACAAGACAGCAAAAACAATGGAGACCACAGAACTATCTCTAGGATCAAGTGCCCAGACAGGTGAGTTTCTACACAAATAACCACAAGATGGGGACAGTCTCCCATTTAAAAAAAAAAAAAAAAAAAAAACCAACGCCTTTTTCCTTTGCCACAACTTAACAAAGATGGAACAGGGCCCAATGAGACAAGGAAGTTAAAAATTATTGTGTTGCTGAGTCAACAGAAACTGTTCTTAATGCTTCTGATGAATTAAAAGACATTAACAAAGGCTGTAAAGATAATTTTACTAAAAATAAAACTTAAAATATTACATCATGAAGTTCACAGAAACTCCAGAAACGGGCAGCTGAACCCTCTTTCCCCTAACAATACTGAAGAGATAAATGAGAACGAGCCGCAGTGATATCAAGGGCTTCTTCAAAGTTTCAGGCCTAATAGAGATCAGCATCCCCATGGGATCCTAACCCTGGGGGTCTCACCATCAAGCTCTACCTATTTCCCATCATCAGCCTCCTGCTGCCACACTCCCTGCCCTGACTGCCACCTGACTGCTAGACTTGGTGTCCATCACTTCCGGGGAGTGTGGACCTCTGGCTATGGGCCCAAGTTCCATGTCTCTGGATATGGGATTCCCATATTGCAATTCCCTTAACTGGATACCCATCTTACAGTCCAAGCTGACAGTTCCTTCTTAGGAACCTATTATGTACCTGAGTTCCTCAAGACTAAAGCCCATCTTGTTCTGCCATGGCCTCACTGAGGAACGTCTCTGTACCTGAACTCCAGCAGCTGTTTATAGGTAGTCCTCCCAGGCTCATATAACACCTGCTTCATAATGAACTAACGCATGCAAAGCACTTACAGCAATGCCTGGCATATCACAAGAATGATGGATAACCTAAAGTTTGTCATTATTAGTGTTTTAACTCCTAGATTTTCACTGCACCTGCTGAGACCTCATTACTCCAATGCCTAATGCTATTTCAGACTCCCCATGCCCTTTGGATCCCACCTTCTGCCTGCAAGACCACACTTCTTCCCAGTTGCACCTGAACCTGTCACCAACCAGAACCCACCACACCCAGTGGCCAGGCCATGTCCATATAACATGGTACCCAGGCATTTAAAATGCAGTTTATATTTTCCATCTAGTATAAAACACAGAATTTGAAGTTAGATAAGAGGTCAGTTTGAATCCTGGCCCTGCCTCCTACTTACATATGATCATGTGCAATTGACTTCGATACTCTAAACCGCAGTCTGTTTATAGGGCTGTTTTAAGACACCTGTAGACACCATGCACAACACACATGGAGTACTCAGCACCCAGTAGTTGCTAGCTATTCACATTATTCCTAAGGCAAGGATGCTTGTATTACAGCTGAGGGGGAAACCATTATCAGGACTGAGAACCACAATTCTTACAGATGCACTTTAGCAGTTGCACGTAGATGAGTCTGGAGAAGGTGTTCAGGAGATGACTTCAGGTAGTGTATTAGCTTCTTAGGGCTGCCCTAACAAATCACCACAAACTGGGAGGCTTAAAACAACAGCAACACATTCTCAGAGTTACCGAATCTCAAACCAAGGTGCTAACAAAGCCGCTCACCCGCTGAGCTCTAAGGGAGAATCCCTCCTTGCCTCATGCTTCTGAGCAGGAGGCATGTCCTGGCTCATGGCCACATTACTCCATCTGTTCCTCCCTCTCTACACATGGCCGTCACTTCCTCGCCCTGTGCTTTTTCCTCTTCTAAGGGCATGTGATTAAATTAGGTCCTACCTGCTTAACCCAGAAGGATCTCATCTTAAGTTTCTTCAGTTAAATGCATCTGCAAAGACTCTTTCCAAATAAGGTCACACTCTCAGGTTCCAGGGCTGGTGGTATGGACTCTCCTTTCCGAAGGCAACATTCAACACAGTAAAGGTGAGAAGGCAGGGACAGCAGAGGTGCTTCTCACAAAGACCTGGTTGTACCAACTGAGGAACACGGTAGAATACTCCTGGCCGTGGGCGGGGCTGAGAGGGACAGACCCGCAGAAGGCACGTGAGAGCATCCTTGGTAGTGGTGCACAGGACAGCAACGTCTGTTAGGTGGTACCATTTGAAAAATGGGGAAAACATTTTTTTAAATGTGTACCTGATTGTGCATAGGGTTTTTTGTTTGTTTTTTACAGGAATAAACAGGAAAGTTCCTCAGTGGCAGCTTCTAGAGAGCAGGATGCAGCGAGGAGGGAGGCTGCCAGGATGGGGATCCTTTTTATGTTACACCCTTCCAAACAGCTGGAGTTTCTCTCCGCTTGCCCCATGCTCCGATACATCTATGCACTACAAACAGAGGTTCATCAAGTTTCACCAAGAAAGTTTCCATCTTCACCCTATAAAAGCCTTCTTTGTCTGCTATTTTCTCAAGAGTCACAAAGAGCCTTGGATATCCACAGCTCACTCCCCTCTCTTAGTGGAATGAGAAAGCATTTCCAGACCTCAGATCCCTCCACCTGTAATGCAAATTTAATGAACATTCAGCAAGTCCTCCCCAGGTTAATGAACTATTTGCCTATCAGGGGAGCCTCCCAAGCACAAGTAGCTTCCTCTGTTTGAGCATCAAAACCCCTTTCAGGTCAAGCAGCCGGTTAGGAATTTTAGCTTCCTCCCATTTTACAGTGCATCAGGAGGTCAGGTCAACAACATTTCCTTCATCAATGACCTTATGGAACTTCCTTTTTCAGTGGCTGTTTCTTGACCTTGCTCAAGTTCCGCATTCAAATAGGGACATTCTGCAATACAACAGGCCTGCCTTGGGGTCACACACAGATCGGAGTTAATACAAGCCCTTTCTGAGAGAGCTGCAGGAACTATAGCCTTGGCTGAGGCCCCTAGGACCTGAGCTGTACTTTGTTAGGGAAATTCACTGGGGCACAAGAAATCACAACTACCTTGCTCACTGCAGAAGCCAAGGTCCCTGAATACCTAGACTCCCCCCTCTCCCATTTGCAGACTCTGCCATCAGGTGAATCTCCCTAAACCACAACCCTGGTCTTGTGTCATGTGGGCATCCTATGATCTCCCCAAGGGAATCTGGACTCTAGTAGATATTTAAGTCTCTCCTCAATATTGAGACCCATCCTACCATGGGGGGAGGGGGGACAGTTAATATTTTGCAACTTGAACCAGTTTTTCTCCTGGTATATCCCCCTTTTCTCCCCATTCAGGCTAGGTCTTTATGTTCATCATACTGGGAGAGGGATGTGGCTAGGAAAAAGCAGAATTACCTTGCTAATGTTTCTTTTATGTCCAAAAACCTAAGCCCATAGATGGAAAGATGGCTCTCACGTGTAGAGCATGCAACCCATCCAGAACTACAAAAGAGGGTATTTCCAGAAACTAGAAGGAGACTTCATCAGGTGGGAGAGAGAAAAGGTTGATTTCAGGATTCAGAAGCAGAGCTTCTGGGGAGGGAGTAGGACTCCAACAAAGGAGGAGCATGGTGGTGGGTCTCAGCCCTTAGCAACCTCACAGATTCCTATGTGAAAGAGAACCGGAGGGCCGTAAGGACTAAGATGTTTCATGTTTCTACAATAAATTATATGAGCCAACAACGAGGACCAGATGCCCACAATCACTTGGCAAATCTAAGATTCCAGAACCAGGAATATTACAGGGTAGTTCTGCACTTTCCTAGCCACATCCCTCTCCCGAGATGATGAACATAAGGACTTAGCCTGAATGGGGAGAAAAGAGGGATATACCAGGAGAAAAACTGGTTCATATCACTGGGCAGGGAGGCCTCAAAACGGACTAAGGAGATGTTTCCCACAGCACAATCAGGGATGAGCTTGAAAAGTAAGCGGAGTTATAATTAATAATACTTCCACCAGAAAAAAACTTTATGAACTGAGATGCATTCCTATTCTGTTACTTTTCCAACTGCTCCCAGCACAGCAACAAACTCAAGTCCTTTTGGCATTACACATCCTGAGATGCCCTACCCAGCACATAAGACTGTGATATTCCTCCCACTTTGAATGCCCTTCCCACATTTTCATCCACTTACCCTTAACCATCCTTCAATTCCTGTCTCAGTATCACTGTACATTCATATGTGTGTGTGTGTATAACGTGTTAAGCGTGTCTATTAAGTGTGTCGAGTACATGAATGTGTGTGTATGCACCCATGTGTAAACTTTAACCCAGAACAAAATCTGTAAAGGCATATCCTTTTTAGCTGAAATACCAGGGCTGTATAACAGGTACAGTGCTCAATAACTATTCACTGAAGAAAGAAAGAAATGAATAAAAAGAACTGACTGTTTTCAAGGGTTAATTCCTGTCAGTTAAATGAAACAAAATACCCCTAAAAAGTGTGTTATACATAATATACAATATATAATAATGTAAATGTATCATTTTTTAAAGATTGTATGTTAAGACAGAAATTAGAGTCTGTATCTTGAACACAGACATATTATAAACAGAAGAACTTTAAGTAGATGGTGGACAAACAGATAAAGATGTGAAGGTTTTCACTAGAACTTCTTGGATTTTTCAAGGGCTTAAGCAAACACAGACATATGTTCTACTTCAAAACTCTTGGCCTGTCTTCTCCCTAACATAGCAATACTGTTTGTATTATTACTGTTATTATTATTGTTGTTAGTCAGGATTAAGAATGCTTTGGTCTACATTCACAACAGAAAGAAAGGGTAGCAGGTCAAAAAAAAAAAAAAAGAAAGAAAGAAAGAAAAAGCATCATATGGATTTAAAAGAACATATGAAAAAAAAGGCAGTCACCTGGAAAACTAACTGCACAGCAAGTGGTTAAAGCAAGAGAAGAGCTCACAGTGAAGAGGTTGTAGACAGGGCAGTCCCTGTGACAGGCCCTAGGTGGCGCCAGTGGTCTAGGACAGCCTGGTTGCCTGTTAGAGGGACCTGGGACTAGAAATGGGAGGGGCAAGCCTGTCAGAACCAGAGAGAGTGCACTAGGGAGTTTCAAAAAAAAAAAAAAAAAAAAAAAAAAAAAAGGATCCTACTTCAGTTAGATATTCACAAAGGACATGTTTCTACTACTATCACAAACCTCACTCAAGATTCAGATTTTTAGGGGCGCCTGGGTGGCGCAGTCGGTTAAGCGTCCGACTTCAGCCAGGTCACGATCTCACGGTCCGTGAGTTCGAGCCCCGCGTCGGGCTCTGGGCTGATGGCTCAGAGCCTGGAGCCTGTTTCCGATTCTGTGTGTCTCCCTCTCTCTGTCCCTCCCCCGTTCATGCTCTGTCTCTCTCTGTCCCAAAAATAAATAAACGTTGAAAAAAAAAAAAATTAAAAAAAAAAGATTCAGATTTTTACCTGGCAGAAATTTTTACCTGCCCACTACTTACTCATCTCACACATTTCCCTTCTATTAACATTGGGTTTCCTGACATAATATGAATACAGTTTTAATTCTCTAAATTGCCTGATTTCCCTAATTTAAGATGTGATCAATTTAAGATGCAGGACTAGTATGACTAAATGAATTACCATTTTCCCCACCTGCTGTTTATATTGCTTTAGTGCAATACAACTGGACCCTTCCAGAATGCCTCCTTTAACCCTATGTTTATGCTCCCATTACACTGATTGTGATCATCTCCATCACAGCACATATTGTACTGACCTGTGATTCCAGTTTATTCATCAATTTCCTCCACTAGAATGTTTCATCCCTCAGAACAGAGACCCTCACATTCATTTTTGTATCTCCTGCACCAGATGCCAAGTAAGGGCTCAAATGATGTTGATTATTCTAATACTACTCAGGTATATACATAGCAAAGACAAAATTAACACGTAAAATGACAATATAATTTCAGGTCGATACCACAGGAGAGCAAATTACTCACCTTGATGAATTGATTATATTATGCACAGTAGACCCTGAACAGCACTGAAACTAGGGCCACTGATCCCCAGTGCAGTCAAAAACCTGCACAGAACTTTGGACTCACCAGACACTTAACTACTAATAGCCTACTGTGGATGGAAGCCTTACCAAGATCAATTAACATATTTTGTATGTCATGTGTATTATACACTGTATCCTTCCAATGAAGGAAGCTAGAGAAAATAAAATGTTACAAAAAATCATGAAATACATTTACAGTACTGTACCACTGTATGTATTGGGGGAAAAAATCCACCTAAGTAGACTTGTGCAGTTCAATCCCATGGTGTTCAAGGTCAATTGTATAGTCCAGTTAGTGATTAACTACTTTTGCATTTCTATTTTTGAAAATATTAAAACTTTGATGGAAATAAACTCATGTTCAACTATAGTTAAATTTTGACTATAAAATCTGATTACAGATAATGCTATTGTGTTGTTTGCTTTCAATTAAAAATCATCATCCATATAAAGAGCATTTATTATTCCCCCAATTTTTCTTCACATAATTACTCCCACCAATTATGCACCTCACAACAAAAATATGTGTAATCAAAATAAGCATCACTGCCCATGTCCACCAAAACATAATCAGGTTTAAAACAGAACACGATTTATCAGTACTACCCATATTATAATTTTAACAGGTTTCGAAAGCAACACTATCTCTGAGCATTTTGGTTTTTAAATGAAACTTGAGAGTATGAATAATGCTTTCCCATAAGCAAATAAACAAATGGAAGAAGCCTTGAACCACCCTTAGTAATTCTTTGGAGTACAAGTAAAGTTGAGCTCAAGGAAAGAACTGTAATCTAGCAATGCAACAACTTTCCCAGGGGGTAGAAGAACTTCGGCCGGGCCACTGATTTACAAAGTGTATATGGAATATCGCTTAACCATGTGATCTTGAGTCATGGCTTAAAATTCATAGCTTAGGGGCACCTGGGTGGCTCAGCTGGTTAAGCGTCCGACTCTTGGTTTTGGCTCAGGTCGTGACCTCACGGTCCGGGAGATAGAGACTGGCATCGGGCTCCACGCTGACAGTGTGGAGCCTGCTTGGGATTCTCTGCCCGCCCCCCACCCCCACCCCGCGCGCTCTCTTTCTCTCTCTTTCTCTCTCTCTCTCTCTCTCTCTGCCCCTTCCCTGCTTGCACTCTGTATCTCTTGATCTCTCTCAAAATTAATTAATTAATAATATATTAATAAATAAATTAGCCTGAAAAGAGAATAATTCACAGCTTACCTTTCCTAAGTAACAGAGAGCAGTACGACCTCCCTAGCTCTACAGATTTACCTTCACCGGCACAGTGGTACACACACAAATCTCTCCCAACCACTCATGCTCAAAATACTGACAACCCCAAACAGATACGCCTTTTTCACTGGTGGTGCACTGGCATAGAGGACGAGCAATCATTTCAACAACTGAAAGAGGTTTAATTTATTAGTGAGAAATCAGAAAGCTTTGGTCACTTAACACTACTAATTCGATATAATCACTTGGGGAAAAAAAGGCCCAATGTCCAGAAAAATAAGCAAGCGCATTTATATTAATTAGTAAAAAATGGCCCTTTGAAGGATGTTTGCTAAAGCATTTCACTTGAAACACCTGGAAATGACTTTTTATCAGAATACCATCATATTCTAAGCAATATGGGTTAAATCACTTGCTTAGAGTATTAAATTTAATAGCCCCCCCCCATTGAAAAAAAAATAACACCCAGTAAAACAGGTAAATTGGTAACAGGCAGCTGGGTAACTTCAAAGTCAGATGTTGGTTCAAAGACACCTAAGGCCATTATGAAGGTACAATTTTATAGTCCATGATTCTTGCATCTTGCCAAGAAGGGTGGAAGGAATTTTTCATGAACATAATTCCAGGGTAACTCTCATATAGTTGAATAATGTCAAGTCCTTTGATAGGACCAACAAATAAATGTTTCTTGCAGATTTCTCAAGGTCATTATTTAAAATTATGCTAGCAACTTCACTGCATTTCAAATTTTGAAGTTTAAAAATCACAATGCCAACTTAGTAAGAAGTCAGAACATACTCAATGCTCACTGTTTAAGAAGCTTTATCCCCCAAATGTTTTCTAATCATTCACAGATCAAATCTCAATTATCCACAGGTCACTGAAAACCTGCCATGGGGGGATGATTCACATTATTTGGGTCCAAGGTAATACTTGACATCCTAAGCCATTCTGTGTGTTAAGGGCAGCCTCCTAAGGAAATAGAACTGCAGGTGTTTTGGAAATTTTAGGGATGCTCAGAAGTCCACTCTCACCACCTTCCTTCCTCTTACTTCAAACCCTACTGCCACAACATCCTCTTTGATCCCTGAGGGCAGACTCACTCCGTTATCTCCACTTTTTGCAGAGCTGAGAGGGAATAACTGAATCAAGATAAGGTGCAGCAGGAAGAAATATCATGGTAAGGAGACTAGTGACAAGAAATAAAGAAAAAAAGAAAAAGAAAAAGGAAAAGAAATCATGGCGGCCTGTGGGCTAATCAGACCTGGTCTGCAGCCAGCCGGGAAAGTCTGTATGTTCATGAAGTACCAACTTACTGAAATACTTAGTTCAGAACAACACCCTGTGTGTTAAACCTACTTTTTAAAATTCTGCGAAATCAAATATAATTGATGCCTCAGCTACCAGCGGCAGATCGCTGCCTCTTGACTTCAGTTCACAACAGGAAAATGTGCACTCTATTACTTCTCAACCACCAAAAATTAATGGCATCAGTGGCAACAAAAGCTTGTGTCCGTACCACTCCGCAAGTTCCCGAGAAATTTCATATATCCTTCTTGAAATCCTGAACTCAGCTAAAATGGAAAACTGATGTTTTGGAGCAAATTTGGAGATTGTATCAGATTTTATTATAACCAAACTTCCAAATCCAGTTAATAAAAAAATAAAAAGGCAGTATCAAGAACAACAGACGTTAAGTAAGTTTCCTCAAAAAGCTTGGCAACTTTGCCCCACCGGAAAACTATTAAAAGGAGCAATTTCTTATTTAAATGCAGCACTGAAAGGGCACACGGTGTTCAGTCAACTCCCACTGGTCACTTCTGAGATTATCATCAAAGGCTAAGGACAGAGCAGAACTCCACAGTTAGAAGGAATCTGCCTCCACATATCTGATACACATTACAAAAACCCACCATGATGCCAGTCAGTGATAATGAAGAAGAATGCAGGAAGGCTAGTGACTGGAGCTTCTTTTCTGCTGGAAAAAAAGCAGTTTCTAACTATTTCTTCCTACTAGCTCTCTCCACTTTCTCATCTCCCATTCATGCCTCAGCCCACTGCCATGAGGGTATGCCTCATCTCCCCACAACACTACCCAGGCCAACACGAACAACAGTGACATCCCTGCCAATGCCAATACCACGTTCAGACATGCTGTCCTCTCTGTGGAGAGTGACACTCATGATCCTTCCCTCCAGGGTTGTCATGGTGCAGATTACCAAATGTCTCTGAACCCCCACTCTCTAGATACATCACAGGAAGTGAGGAAGACCACAGGACCATATGTGGCCAGTGAGATGTGAAAGGAGCAACATGGGTTCAAGTCCTGAGAGCTGACGCATGGTTCCCCCTCAACATCCCTTGTCTGCCAAGGCAACCGGCATCGATTCAGATGGTGGTAATTTCCCCAGTTCTGTCAGCTTAGGTCCCATAGTAAAAATGACAGGAAGAAACCCTAGACGACCCTAATGGACATGTCCTGGGGATGATTATGTGGGTGCAGAGCCCAAAGCAACCTATAGTGAATATCTGCAAGAGCAAGAAACAAATTTTTTTTGTTAAGCCCAAGATCATGAATTTTTTTAACCGAATCATAACCTAGGCTGTATTTGAATTTCTTTCCTCCTTCCATTGCAGGTGAGACCACACCCTCCTGACTCTTCACTTGCCCTTCCCACTGTTACTGCTGCTGCTCCGTTACCCATCCATCAGCTCACCTTTTGAATGTTGTGCTACACAGCCTCTAAGATGATTCTCATGTCCTGGGATTCAGGCTCTTGAGTGATCCATTCCCCTTGAGCATGAGGCAGACCAAGTGACTCATTTCTAGTGAATATGGCAAAGTGTGGTCACTTCTAATTCTGAGATTAGGTTACAGAAAGACTGCAGCTTCCATGTTGCCCACGCTCTTGCTCACTCTGAGGGAAGCTAGCTGCCTACCATGTTGTGAGACACTGTTCAGAGAGGCCCAAGTGGTGAAACACAAATGAGCTTAAACCAACAGCCAGCAAGGAATCGAGACCTACCCCCAATCACTTGAGTGACCTCGGAAGTGTATCCTTTCCCAAGTCAATCCTTCAGATAAGACCACAGCTCCAACCAATAACTTGGCTACAGCCTTACAAGATCTTGAAACAGAGACTCCCAGTTAAGCTGTTCCTGGAATCCTGACCTACACAAACTATGAGATAATAGATGCTTGTGGTTTTAAGCCACTAAGTGACATCACTTGGGATAATTGTGTTACACAGCAATAGCTAACTAATACAGATTTAGGTGTTTCTTGGTTTCCCCACTTTCCAGAAGTAGAACAATTTTATTATTTGATCGCTCCTGAATCTATTATTTTGGGCACAGACGCTTCTCCAATGCTCACCAGATATTTTTGTCTAAAGGTCCATATACCCCTTCAACCTCTCAACTAATAACTCTGCTTTCTGCTCCCTGCAATGCGTATGTCAAAAGGTGTCAAGACCTTCCATTTATCACCCAAGCCAAAATCCTAAGAAACAGCCTCTACTCTTCCTCTTCCTTACTCTCAACACTCAATTAACAAGCTTTACCAATTTGACTTCAGCCGGCCACCGTCTAGTTAGTCGTTCTGACCTCTCTAAACAGCAGACCTAACCTGGGCCATCTCCCACTTACTATATTTCAAAATTCTAGGATACGAAACTCAAATCTCCAAGTCTGGAACCCAAAGCCCATGAAATTGAGCCTGGTCTTCTGATGCTCTGTCTACTTCACAAGCAAGTAACACCTGTAGTCCCTGGAGCTCACCTCGTTGGGTCATGCTGCTGCACCTGTAACCCCATGGACCCTGTTTCTTCCACCATACAGACCCACCCACCCCAGGCTTCCAAGTCAAGTCTGGCATCGCTTCTTCTGTGAAGCCCTCCCTGATGGCTTCACACTCCCAAAATTATTCCTGCATACTCACAAATGACTACCACTTAGCAGATGGCATTCTAGTTACTTTTTCATAATCTTGTCTCCCTCTTTTGAGCTTCTCATCTTCTGAGAACTTCCAGCATGTAGGGCACAGCCCACAAGAAGATAGAACACACTGTATTAAACACAGTTTTATTAGATTGCATAGGAATACCCCTCAGTGTCTAACCCAGTGATGTGAAAATCAAGAGTGTAAGAACCACCTTCAGCCTTGACAGAAAGCAGAAATTCCAACCCTGTGCTCAGGCACCCATCTGCCATCTCTTTTGCTACCATCCCTAAGCTTTAGTCCCACCTTCCCTGTCCCCTGGCCTCAGCATTCTTCCATGTCACTCAGAATGGGATGCTCCACATGCCAGAGTACAAAACAATCCTGAGGTTTCTATTAAGGCTAAATAAATAAATAAATAATATTTCACCTCACTCCATTTTCAGTTTTTAAGCCTGCCCAAAGGTCCTACTTAAGACATATTAACACACCTCATGTGAAGTATCTTTAACTGGTCAGTCTTTGCTCCTATTACCTATTTAGTTACTTCTTTAATTTATTCATAATGGATAGACATGACTACAGGAGTGGTCCTCAAACCTGGCCCTGAGAAATCCTGGAAAAATATTCACTCCCAGGCTCTACCCAGACCTACTGAACTCACCTCGGAGGTGACCCCAATCATGTGTATCCATGGGATAAGGAGTCCACAGGTGTTTCTGATGCATAGCAAGAATGAGAGCCACTGCATTAGACAACCTCTCACTCAACCCAGCAATTAAATAACAAGGAGATACCCAGAGATATGGAATGGTCTGAGATCTTACAGCTACTGGCCAACCTGGAATGCTGATCTGGTTTCCCCATACCACACTGCCTTCTCTACTAGGGTCCGCTGTGAGCTGACACTATGGACAAACACAGGAGCAAGGCCCCCACTTTCAAGGGGCTGCATGCAACAGCATCTCTACATTAACAGTGAGTCTGTGAGAACATGCCTCTTCCATGAGCTGTAAAGAATGAAGAAAGAAGTTGGAGCTCCTTTTCTTGTAAATTAGGTGTGGTCCTTGGGCTTCTGGGAAGTTCCCACTGTGGGCTGGGAAATTCTCAGTGTGGGCTAGCAAGGCTGGGCATTCTCTGGGCACAAAACCACGCAACAGTGAGGAAGTATCCACTTCTGGGAGCAACAGGGCAGGCATCACTTAAAGGGCTTCTTTAAGCGAATCCCAGCCACACTTGAAGCGAGGACCCATGGCCACCGGCCATGGCTAGCCACCCACCGCCTAACGTCAGCCGTGAGGTTTCACCTTCCCAGACAGGCACGCTGCCCCAGTTTATTTTACCCTTCACTTAGGGCCACAGTCACCTTGCCATGGCCCTAAGCAAACCATTGCTGGCACAGCAACAACAAACATCTCCAGATGGAGAAATGACCAACTATTCCAACAAACTTTTCAAAGGAAAAAAAAAAAAAGATATTTCTGAGTTTGTTTTTTGTGGGCAGCTGGAAAAAAAAATAAATCTACCAAATACCAACACCTCTCCAAAAGGTTTCTAGCCAGGACCATGATGACTGGCGTTAAGAATGTGCGTTTCCGGCAGAGAGAATGTGACACATCGCTTAGTCAAAGGCAAGCCCGGCCCTGGCTGAAAATCTTTGTCAGAATTAGGTTATGCTTCCCCTGTAAGAAGTTTAAAATAAGGGCAATGGTGAAGTCACACCACTGAGTCATTTTCCCACATGCTACACTCACTTTCGACATGATCAATAGACCAAGGTCTCAAAGAGCTTCCTTTGCATCATGGGCTGTACCCAGCACTGTGGAGGAGTGTTTGACATTCTCAGTCTGTCAGGAGCGCTACACCCATCCACCCCCTCATAAATAACCCAGATAAGTTAAAACTGCACAAAAGAGTAATGGCAGTGGGCCTCTGGGGACAGGAAGGAAGAAAAAAGGAAACTGAGAGGCAAACACTGAAACACTGATGACCACAGTCACCCCTGATCTCTTTTGTTTGTGAGCAAAAAAGCGGTCTGTGAGCAGGTGCCTATGCTACGGGGGTCCTAGGTCTGCCAAGCTTGAAAAGAATCCCAACCCAGGACTTCCAGACGATGCACATGTGTACGTGCATGGGTGCACACACACAATCACACTCACCAGGGGTGTCAAGGGTAGAAGGGTCACTGTTACCCACTTCCTCTCCCCTCTTCTTCCCAAGGAAGCTTTAGGGAACAGCAACAACTCTGGAGTAGGCAGCTCATCGTCCAGGCCTTCAAGGAAATCTTCCAAATCAAAAGGGATGACCCAGAGGGAATAGCAAGAATGGGTGCTGGACCTCTGAGAGATGAAAGATGTGTTTCCTTGAACGCAAGGAGGAAGAGAGGCAGACAGGGGTGGGGGCCAAAGGAGCGGTGGAGAGAAATCAGTACATGGAGCCGGCACCACCCCCTTCCTCATTCCAAGCTCTCAGAAACGAGGCCTTGAGTGGAGCCATCTCTCAGGGGAGAAGGACACCTAAAAGGGACCAGGAAAGGGAATCTCATGCTCTGTTTTGTGCTCTGCCCTCTGATAGACAACCTACTACTACGTAAGAACAAGAGTGAAGTCTAAGTGAGCTTAGCATCTAGAGCCAAAGGACAAAATCTCCCTTACCACTATTGGTTTTGGATACTGACCTTTATCAGGACACAAAAACATTCATTCTCTGAAGATAGATACAGAAGAAATAGACACATACAAATGAGAGGTTAGCAGAATTTTTCAGTTTAGGGCCACATAATAAACATTTTAGTTTTTGTGGGCCAAGAGGGAATTTCAACACGTATACTTTAAAAAAAAAAAAAAAAAAGAGCTTCCCACAAATTTTATACTGACAAAGTTCAAAACATAATAAAATGCAGTTATTTGTCATAGAAGCCTCCTACTGTGAAGAATGATATTCCATTTGGGAGATGACAATTTGCTTATCTGGGGTTCAAAGTCAGCATTCTCTATCCTCAAAATCAATTGCACATGTTTACCTATTAATACTGATCTGTAATGTGATTTTACGTATTTCATCTTCAAAATTTCTTTTCACACAAATATGTAGTACTAATCCAGGAGTGTGATTTTAATTAACTGCATTCAGCACACGGATGGCATTCTAAGAAATTCTATTAGAGTCTTCAGCTAATATTTTCCTTTTAGGATTTCACATTGCAGATTCCCACCGAAATTAGGTGAAAGCTCCTCATTTGCACAGTTAAATGGATTCGGACGCAGGGGAACTTCCTCTGGACTTGCACTGAGGTCTGAAAAGCACTGCCAGTATTTCAACTGAGCTAAGAAAAATTAACTACTACCAACTGGATTGAGAAGAGAGATCCCATTCCTTATTTTAACTTGACAACAAAGGAAGACATGAAAGAGCGTAACATTCTAGTGATTTGAACGGTGTCTGTTGTCTCAATAAACTATTTAAGTATTAAGTTTCACATAGAAGCACTGTTTCCAGTTGCAGTTCCATGTTAGCTCGTTATCAAGTCTGAAACAAAAGCTAATTTCCAAAGCCACTCAGCGTCCGCTATTAGTGGCTAAAGGCAGTACTTTCTGTTCAGAATTTTCATCTTGGCCCTCAAGTTTAAAACTTCACAAAAAAACACATATACTCTTCCCAGAGCAAAGCCATCCAAGTGCTGTGTGGTAGGGCAAATCAGGATATTCAGTTTTTATTTCTGACAAAAATTCACAGAAGTCACTAACTTAGTTTAAGAGAACAAATTAAGTCTACCATTGGCACTTGTTCAATAACACAAGACAAATTCAAGTACTTCCAACGTACCTGCTGATAAAATCAATAGCCATAGACTTTCAACACCCTGTATTTTCACAAGCTTTGTAAACTTATCCCACTAAGCCTTTTTCTGATCCACACATTTTTTTTTTTTTTACAATTTTTAAGTAATCTCCATACCCAACATGGGACTCAAACTCATAACCCTGGGATTAAGAGTCACATGCTCTACTCACCGAGCCAGCCAGGCATCCCTGAGCCACACATCTTTATCACCAGTCATTAACCACGTTGAATTCAGTACAATCTGAAGTAGAATCTATGTTTTGTTTCTTTGAGAACATTCCCTCCTGTATGTAGCTGTTCTGTACAGACTATCCATAGACACTAACTTTTCCATCACTTCAAACTCTACATCGATCCAAGCAACCAACAACTGAGCAGAGTTAGTATTTGTGGACTCATCAAGAAGCAAGGAAAACCATCTGCCTCACTGCTTGACTACAGACATCGAGCGCAGTATCCTCGAACAGTGGTTCTTCTCGAGAGAATACTAAGTGTGAGGAATTTTGTTTTCTCTTAACCTATTTCTTCAACTGCGGTGATGAAACAAGATTGCATTAATTCACCACCAACAACTAGCTTTTCTGACCGGGCTAACAAGCCACTTGAAAACTTACTTTGGTCGCAACTTCACTTCAGTTTGGGGCGTCGGGGAGAGAAACTCTACCATAATGGGATACTGGTTTTACATTCTAACTTTTCTCAGCTGCTCTCCCGTGCGCACGGTGTGCCGTGTTGAGCGCCTGGCCCACAAAAGGAAAAGCAGATGGTGGGTTCTTTCAGCACGGCCTCATCCCACTCTACCACTTCCTTCAACAACAGAGGGGTGCAGAGGCTATAAAGGCATACATGTGGCACTCAAAACACTGTCAAGTTACACCTGCGCCACCGTGAATCGCAGGACAAAGTGACGCGGGAGCTCTGTACGGCCTCTGTCGCCACTCAAGCTTGAGGGTGTATGGAGAAAGCAGCTGTAGACAACATGTAAACAACTGAGCGGGGCTGTGCTCCAGTTAAACTTGACTCATGGCACTGAAATCTGCTTTCATACGTTATGTGTCACAAATTATTCTTCTTTTGATTTGTTTCCAACATTTAAAAATGCAAACAAAAAAATAAAATAAAAAAATAAACCTTCTTTGCTCCTGGGCCAAACAAAGGCAGCTTGATTGCCAATCTCTTATTTGCATGACATTTGGTTCCAACAGCACAGCGATACCAGGATCAGACTCTTAACCTTTTCCATTTGAGGAAGGCAGTCAGAAAACCGAATGCCACTGGGTCCAGGAAGGAGGAAAGGAGAGGTCAATGGAGAATGAAGAAAAGAGGAATTAGAGATGCCACAGATAAGCCTTGCCCACTTCATACTTTTGCCTAGGTGAAGTCCATTTACCTTCACAGAAGTCTCAGATGACAAATTCTCTGATGCCTGATTACAAGTATGATTATGACAACCACCACAATCTATGGATGGACAACTGATGTCCCAGGTAATGACCTCAGAGCTCTACATTTAATCCTATTACATGACATAGCCACCTATGTATTATTCCTCACTCAGAAAACTAAAGTTCACACAGGTTACATGACTGCCCATTAGTCCTACTGCTGGTAAAAAGCAGAGCAACAACTTGAATTCAGGTCTGTCTGATCCTTAACCAATGCTTTAAACAGTTCAAGGTAAGGCACCTGGGCCATCAGAGAAGTGAGCTCCCGTAAACAGCAAACGAGGCTAGAGAAAAAAATAAGTCCTTTAGCAAAGCACACCCCTTCTCCCTGGGAAGGTCATTCTCTCTCACCAAGACTGAGGCTTACTATGGGCAGACATGGGTTAGAGAGAAGAATCGGACTGTCATCAAACCAGCTGCAACTGCTAAGAGCAAATACAGAACAGCAGAGCACAATCACCTTTTCCTGGTAAGAATGGCAAGTGTGGGCCCCATGCAGAGACACCTGGCTTTGGAGAAGCATGATTTCCATGCTTCCTGTGCGCCTGCTCCAGGCATATAGGAGATGGAGAGCTGGAGGGGAAAGCGTTTATCCAAGTTGATTCCCACCCCATCCCATTCCTGGCCCCTTCCATCTTTACGAACAGACTGGCCTTACTCAAAGATGGCCTTGGAGCCTGCCAGTAACATGAGGTTTCAGAGTACCCAAATCTTTCCAGTAGCTCCACGTGAATGGATCAAGGAGGCCCTGATGAGAATGCTAGAACTTATCAAGGAACAGATCAGGAGCCACTGTCAGCCATTAATACGTTGCTAGCCTTCCAAACTCTGATTTCTGGTCCCCTTAAAAAGTAACAACTTTGCAAAGGCCCCCTCCCTTTCATGTCTACTCACAAACCCCTCCGAAGTCTCCACCACATTTTTCCAGATGATCCAAGAACCTATGAGTAAGTCCATTAATTTTTAATAGCAGTCTGTATTCCAACATGCCTCCTCCTAGCCCAGTATTTCTCCAACCCTTAATTATTACAGGGTGTTTATACTTCGGGAAGTAGACACAACATTGTTATTAACCATAATATTACTAAAGGTAAAAGTAGATAGGTGACCAGACTTCCCTCACGTGACATACATTCAACAGTACAACTAAAAAGAATAGAATTAAAATACTGCAGCTCTAATTCATTTTTCAATTTCCTGCTCTTTTACTCTCCCTCAAAAGTATGCTTAATACTGACAACATAAGAATTTTGGTCATTCTGTAATGTAATCAAACTACCATGTTGCATACCTGCAGATAATACTGTATGTTAATTCTTCAATTAAAAATTTTCAAGTTTTTACTTTTGTACATCCTACAGGTCAAATCCCATTCCCCATAGAACTAAGTTTTAGAACTCATTCTTGAGGTTACAATATAAAGACTTCATAAATATTTAGGTGTTGAATTCATGACTAAAGCATCTACCACGTTCCCAACACCATGCCGGGCACTGAAAACACACAAGGCATAAAAATCAATCCATTCATGCACTCGTACATTTTTTGGGAGAACAAAATTAGCACAGAGAGCCACCATACCAGTGTTGTCTAGTCAAAGAAACATAAAATGGTTAACCTCTGCCTTTCTCTACACAGTAATATTCTGTAATTAAGCAAGTGCAATTGACTATGTACGTATTCATTTACGTATGGCTGTTAATTCGTGCCCTAGGTGATGAGAAGAGAGAAAGATTAACGGTCGTGGGAAGAGTGAACAGGTTGGGGAAGTATGGAACAGTGGTGGGGTTTGATCTATGTTTGGATCTCTGTAACAGTGGTAGGGCTGGGAGAAGCAGAAGGGACAGACCAACATGGCAGGGAAGAGAACTGCCTCAAGAAAAGTCCTCGACTGAAGGTGAGCATCAGGGTTGCGGATGGGAGTATGAGAAAAGAGGCTGGGTCAACAGAGCAGGACTAAGGCATCAAAGGACCATAAACTCAAAGGCTAGAGAACTAAGCCCCCAATAAGTAGCGAAGTGATACTTCAAAACAAGATCTGGGGAACTACCAGACTGAGCATCTGTATAAAAGATAAAGTTTAAGGGGTAGAATCAGGACAAACTGAAAAAAAAAAAAAAAAAAAAAAAAAACCTACAGTGGTAATCACAAGGAGAACCATTGCTGTGTTTTTGCAGGTCTTATATCAGCTTTTGATCTGGATAATCTTTTCAAGGATGTTTGGAAAGTCCACAGCCTTGGACAACAGAGATAGTGTCTCCCTCTGGAGCAAAAAGATTTGTTTGCTGTCCAGGAAAATGAAAAAACAAAACAACAACAACAACAACAACAACAAAAAAAAAACAGGTCTCTCTGGGGCAAAGGTTAGGCAAAATCTGTTAGCAGCTCCTTGCAGAGAATGGATTTTGCTAAGCTCAGGGCTCCCTGCCTGTGATACAAACCCACGAAGTTAGCAGCCCTACGGGACTAAGGAGCTATGGGAAGAAACGTAAACATGAAGTTCATACTGCCTGATGTGCCATGAGTAATCAAGTCTCCTGTCTCTGAGGATTCTCTTATCTTCTGTCAGCATCTATAAAACTGTGGGAGGCTAAATGGTTAGCCTGCAACCAGGAAAACAGCTGAAACTCTTCACAATTCTTGACATGGAACTACCAGAATGAGGTCTGAATTTCACAAATTTGCAGAATACAAGGTCAGCCAGTATAAATCAAATATATTTGTATAAGTTAGCAAGCCATCAGAAAATTTACATAGCATCACAAAGCATAGAATACTTAAGGATACATTTACCAAAAGGTATCTCTGAAGGTCTATACTGAAAACTACAAAATGTAAATAAATGTAGAGATACACCATGTTCACAGATTCGAAGAATGAATATTGTTAACATGTTAATTATCCCAAATTTGATCTACAGCAGCAAGCTTCCAAATTCCTTTTCTCAGGACTCCTTGACACTCTTAAAAACTATGGAGGATCCAAAAAGTTTTAATTTCTGTGGATGAGATATCTGTCACATTTACCATGAGAAATAAAACAAAATTATGTTACAATAGTTCATTTAAAATTAACATTCATTATGGGGCGCCTGGGTGGCTCAGTCGGTTAAGCATCCGACTTCAGCTCAGGTCACGATCTCATGGTCCGCGAGTTCGAGCCCCGCGTCGGGCTCTGGGCTGATGGCTCAGAGCCTGGAGCCTGCTTCCTATTCTGTGTCTCCCTCTCTCTCTGCCCCTCCCCCGTTCATGCTGTGTCTCTCTCTGTCTCAAAAAATAAATAAACGTTAAAAAAAATAAAATAAAAAAAAATTAACATTCATTAGACATTAACACAAATTTTTATGAAAAGTCTTCCTAAAAGCATAAAATTGAGAATATTTGCATTGTTTTACATTTTTGCCAATATCCTTCGTATTTAGAATAGAAGGCAGCTAAATTTTCCAATCTGCTTCTGCACTCAATCTATTACAAGATCACACATTATGTAGCCTCTCAAAGACTAAAGTACACGTGAAAGAAAATGAGAGTGTGAAAGCAAGCAATGTCTCCCTATAATTATGAAAACAGTTTGATCTGGTAAACACCAAGGAATCCAGCATCAAGACAATGCAAATCACAGTCTCACCACAATTCCTATTTTGTTAAAAAAAAAAAAATGACAAGCTGATTCTATAATTTATATAGAAACATGAAGGTCCTACAAATATCAATCACCAAAAAAGGAAACAAAATTGGAAGACTTAACACAACTTCATGTGAAGACTTGCTTTTGAAGCTACAAGACTCAAGACAGTGTGGTTCTGGCTCAACAATCAACAAGTAGGTCAATAAAATAGACTAGAACCTACCAAATAGACTCATACAGATATAGTTGACTGATTTTTTTTATATATATTTTTTTAGCGTTTATTTATTTTTGAGTGAGAGAGAGAGAGAGAGCGAGAGAGCGAGCATGAACGGGGGAGGGTCAGAGAGAGGGAGACACAGAATCTCAAACAGGCTCCAGACTCTGAGCCGTCAGCACAGAGCCCGACACGGGGCTTGAACTCATGGACCACGAGATCATGACCTGAGCCGAAGTCGGCCGCTTAACCGACCGAGCCACCCAGGTGCCCCATAGTTGACTGATTTTTGACAGAAGGCACCCAAAGGCGGAAAATTTTTTTCCAACAAATGATGCCGAAACAAGTGGTATCAGTATGGAAAAAATGAACCTGGATCCTTGTCTTATACTACACACAAATATTAACTCTAAATTAACCACAGGCCCAAATTTAAAGATTAAAACTGCAATTCTTCTCATCCAGAAAGAGGTATTGGTAGGTAACAGGATGATCTCAGAAGTCCACTCTAGCTCTAAAATTCCATTATTTTAATTCTGGACTATAAAATGCCAACATTGACCCAAGTCAATAAACATCGAGACTGAAATAAAAAAATAATAATAATTTTTTAAAAACACTGTAATGCTACTAAAGAAATCAAAGGAAAGTATACAATTTAGGCATAGGCAAAGATTTCTTAAATGGCACAAATCAACCATATAAAAAAATGAATTAGACTTCAAAATTATTATCTTCTGCTTATCAACAAACAGAAAGAAAATTAAAAGGCTAGCCACAGACTGGGAGAAAAAAAATGCATTGGGCATGTGATAAAAAAGATTGGTATCCAGGATAATGAATTCCAACTCAGAGAAAAAACAATTAGTAAGTGTGCAAAAGAATGAACAGACATTTCACGAGATGACCAAAGTGTACATTCAAAGTCATTCACCACCATTAGTCATCAGGGAAATGCAAATTAAAAACATAATGAGATACCACTACACATTAAGAAAAATCAATATGAAAACGACTGACAATACCATATGTTGGTGTATATATGGAGCAAACAGAATGCTCATTCTTTCTCTGCGGGAGAGTAAAACAGTAAAACCACTCTGGGAAAAGATCATTAGTTTCTTATAAAACTAAGCATATGCCTACCTTACAACACAGAAATTCCACGCCTAAGTATTTACCCAAAAGAATTGAAAGCATATGTCCACAAAAAGACTAACACAACAATGGTCATAGCAGCTTTAGTCACAACAGCACCAAATTAGAAACATCCTAGGTATCCATCAACAAATGACCAGCTGACCAAACTGTTTTACTTGTACAACGGAATACTACTCAACAACAAAAAGGCATGAACTACTTACTCAGATGGTAATATGAGTGAATCTCCAAAAAAATATGGTGAGTAAAAGAAACTGTACCCAAGAGGGCACGCCGTATAAATTCATTTACATGAAGTTTGCAAACAGGGAAAACTAACCTATAGTGAAAAGATCAGAACAGTCAAGGTCTCTAGGGCAGAGGGTAGGAATGAGTGGAAAAAGGCGGACAGGACTCTTAGGTAAGGTTAAAAAGCTCTCCACCCAATTGAATCTGGGTTCCATGAGTGTATACATTTCTCAAAATTCAATGGGTACAGGTAAGACTTGTTCATTTCAGTGCATGTAATTGGAAACACAGAAAACGATAAATACTGAGCTCTAGTTAATAATATGTATGCTCGAGTGTTTATGGGTAAAATGTAGTGCTAACAGCTGCATCTCAGTCTGAAAACAATCAAGTAAACAAAAGGGACTTGAAAACACACAGTGAGTACCACCATGAGATACTTGGTTAGGAAAATGAAGTCTTTCATAAATACAGATTAAATTACATTCCATAACCACTTTGATCACTTTATCCCTCATTATCCCCCTAAGTGAAAGGAACAGCCCTACTAACACCTTCCTCCACCTCAGGACCAGGCAAAACACCCTTACTGTTCTACAATCTGATGTGATATAATCAAGTACAAGGCTACAGTTAATTCTGTTTCAACGTCTACAAGAGCCATTTCAGAGAAGCACTTTAAGTAATGTCATTTTTAGTCTAAAAAGAAAGAAAGAAAGAAAGAAAGAAAGAAAGAAAGAAAGAAAGAGAAAGAAAACCTGCCAAGCAAGAAATTCCAATAGCTATAAAACTTGAGTCTTAAAAAATATACAAACATTGTGCTTTTCATTTCAAAACCAGAAGGCTTTCTGATTTTGAATTTTCTTTTGAATATGAAAATAATCCATTCTCTCTGATTGCTTTGTTTTTAATGACCACAAATATTTCAATTTTAGCCATCATAGTATTTCTAAAAAAAACAAAAAACAAAAAACACCTAGAATTTTAAATTCAGTGTAAGCAATTTAAAAGCCACCCCCAACCCCGGCCTGCTCCTATACATAGAATATACATACACATACACACACACACACACACACACACACACACACCCTTTAAGATGATTTACACACAGCCCAAATCAAAATATAAACTTTTATGGCAAAATAATTGTGCCATTACACCTTGTAGTTAAATGGTTCCCAGTAACGATCAAAGACAACACATTACTAAAATCCACAGAAACCTACCTACTATGCAAATAGTCCTACAGTTATTAGAATTAAGTACCTTCATGTGCTCTAGGATTCCAGTGCGTTTTCAAGGGGGAAATTAAACAAAAAGGATCCCTAGGACACTGTCATTTCTTCTCAGCTCACTTCTAACACCACTTTGGAGTCCTAAACTCTCATCCCATCATGCACCGGCACATAGACTTGACCAGTACCAGGGTGAAATACGTGGGAGTGGAGTCTGCCATTTCAAATACGTCTATGTATACGGTCCAAAGTCAGCTTGCAAGAGAAGAGCTAAGAGTTTCTGACACTGACTGAACCAACAACATCTAGAAACCTTGGATCTTTTATTCCAAATGTCTCTTGCCTATTTTCTTTGTTTTTAAGAACACAGTGAGTGACCAGTCTCCTCTGCCAGAGGCCTAGAAATAGCTTGTTTTCATATTTGCCACAGATGTACCTGAAGTCTAAAAGGCATTTCTCTGTTCTTTTAGGGAGGTGTCCAATGTATTCTCTAAAGTTCAGGCTCCTTCCTTTTGTCTCAAAAAGCTTTTATGCTCCAAATTTATCGCAGCAGAGTTAGCTTCAGAAGCCCACTATAATGATACACTGAAAGGAAAATGCTCTCCCTCTTGCAGTCATGTTATGATTTCTCAGATAATCTATGTTTGGAACATGAATACCAATACCGAAAACTCTTCCACTCCTTCAGGCCCAGACCTCCTAATAACCCCAAGCCTGTCCAATCCGAAGGGTAAGAGTCAGAGTATGTGGCCCAGCTGCTTTCTTCCTACAGAAGTTCTCCACTTTATACCCAGATTTTTCAGCTCAGCCATTACCCTAAGGCACTATGGTCCCAGCAAGTCTGAACCCAAGAAAAGGAGTCCTAACTTTAAGGTGTTTGAAATTAGATCTCAAGGCTCCCTGAAGTTTCCATGTTCATTCTGTTGATTTATGGGTCTCATTAGTGGGGAAGGCTGGAATAGCCCTCTTCTTTTTCTCTGCTAGTGGCTTCAAAGCATTGTACGCTTGATTACCCAAGTGCATTAAAACTAATTTAAATCATCGTCTTAAGCACCGGTGTGCTCAACAAACCAGAAAAGAAGCTGGAATCCAAAATATATGGTCACATTTTATACTTAATAGGACACAAAGTAGCAAATCCATCAACGTAATGGTATAGCTTTTTACTGGCATAGGCAAAACACTTCTTAAATGTTGTACTAACCAATGCTGCCTTTTAAAACGAAATTCACGTCATCCTTCCCCTCCTGGAAGACCAAGTTAATGTAATGGTAATCACTCATAAGGATAACACCCAGTGGCAGTGAATGTGTACGGCTGTGAAAATAAGATAAACACCTACCTCTGAATTAACCGCAGGTAAAATTAACACGTTGGTTCCACACATTCTCCATCTTCTTCTAACACTGTCATTTCAATGCACACACGCCATGTCACTTTCTGAGCATAAAAGGAAATGCTTTTTCTCCTGCTACATTTATACTAAAGTGGACATGGCTCAAAATAAAATCAGGGCAATTGAATTAGTACCAGTTAAACAGAAATTCTGACATCAAAGTATATCCAAAAGACCCAGAACACTGGTTTTCTGTGCTGAAAACCTTATCAAAATATGAAATTCAATAAATTGTTTTTAAGGTGCTCTTTAGTACAAGCTATCAACTTGATATGCCTATGTAAAACATGCAAAATTCTTCCTCCAGTAGTATTTATCATTACATAGCAACTATGTTTCTATATCTGCAAAATATTCCAGAGTATTCATGTTTGAAAAACAAAAACAGGAGGACGACTAACTGCTTGATTCAGTGGAAAGAACTAGCTTTATAAGGCCCTGGAAGTAAGTTTTAGTCCTGGCTTTGTGTAGGCAAATCACTTAAACTTTGGAAGGTTTCATTTCTCATCTATAAAACAGAGGAGGTAGGGTGGTTTCTTCTAATTTCCTCTAAGCCCCAAAGAATCTTGTATCAAGGGTCTTTTGCAGGGATTAGTCTCTGAAATAGCTTGTAATGCTAATTATATTACTAAATGCTTATGACTTTCATAAACACTGCCAAGTTTCTATATACTTTCTTATAGACGGGTATTATTGATCTACAAAGATCATAACATGCTTCTCATGTAACAGTTACCACTGAGGAAGTGGAGAAGCCCCTATTTATCCAGGTCCAAGTAACTGGAAACATTCCTAGGTTTCTTTGTACCCAACAGTCAACTTGAAAGAGCTCTCAATGGCCAAAGGTGGAATAATTTGAACAATTATCATATAACCTAAAGAATAAGTATCAAGCTAAACTAATATAAATAAGAGACTAAATCATTAAATGGGGGAAACAAGACAAGTATTCACTGCAAAAGAATTCCAAATAAAATACAAAGATACCCCCCCCCCCCGCCACAGCCCCAGAGGTAGAGCTTAATTCCCCACCTCTTGTGTGTGGATGGTACTTGGTGACTTATAAGAAAGGATGGAATGGGAAAATAATAATTTTCCAGTAGCAAAACCTGGGAGACACAACCTTAGCAAGTGGTCAATATTATTATCACCAGTGATACCATGGTCTCTATCATCTACCTCCTCATTTGAAGAGATGAGAAAGGCACTTCACCGTTGCAGTATTTTTCTCCCAAACCCATAAGTCCATCTCATCGTGAAAAAACACTGATAAACCCAAATTGGGTGACATACCACAAAACACTTTCAGAAGTGTCAAGGTTTAGAAAAAACAAAAGAAAAATGAAAAACTGTAACATATTACAGGATATTGAGGAAACAGGACAACCAAGTGCCAAGTGATAATATCCCGGACCAGATTTGGACCAGAAAAAGGACATTAGTGAAAAAAGTGGTGAAATCAGAATAAAAGCTATAGTTTAGTTAATAGCAGTTCACCAATGTTAATTTCTTAGTTTTGACAAATTTAACATGGTTGTCCAATATATGAACATTAAGAGAAACTCTTAATCAGTACATTAAAATGAACTTAAATCATCTTAAGCACCAGTGTGAAAGGTATATGCAAAGTCCCTAGATTATCCTTGCAACTTTTCTGTAAATCTAAAGTTATTCCAAAATAAAGCTTGTATAATATTAATAAATCAAAATACCTGCATCAAATTTACTACAGGGTGACTCATACTCTGTATTAACTCACTGAAATAAAATACGCCAATAATACAAGGAATTTTGAAATATACTGAATAAACATTTTAGCATCTTGTAGATATTCCCAGAAGAAAAATCATTTGAAGAGATTCAGAATTGTTACCTGTTTCTATGGTAACTCATGATTTTGTGGAATTATAAAGAAAATCCTCTGCAAGGATTTTCTATAAAAGAAACCCCACTCCCCTATGCAAGAGGTATCTACTAGGCACACCTTCCCCACCTGCAACTCCAAGCCCAAACTGTAAAGGAGAGGAGAAAAGGATACAGAAGAGAATAAGCATGTCAACAGTCTTGTGGGGAACTGGGTCTTTCTGAAGGTCAAACAAGGAAAGACAGTTCCATTGAACCTCTTGTTGAATTCGGGATTTCCCACCACACAGGGAGATTGGCGACTGTTCCCCAGACAGGTGTCTGCTTACACAATGCACTCAGGGATCTGCGCCCCTTCCCCCACACCTGTTGGAACAGGAGAGAAGAAAACACACAACTGGGCAGAATGGAGATGGTGGCTATAAGGCAAACAGCCTGCTTGTCCATCAGTGTGGGCCAAAGTAGCGTGAGCTTCCCATGAGTCAAGGGGAGGTCACAGAAACTCAGTGGAGCAGTGACAAAGTATTATGTTTGCCCGTGTTTTGTTTTGTTTTGTTTTTTTCCTTACTGGACCCATAGAGAGACTCCATTTCCCAGCCTTCCTTAGATTTAGGTTAGGACCACTAAGTTCTCCCCATGAGAATGTGAGTGAAAGAACTACTCAACTTCCTGTCACAGGAATATTGTATGGCATATTATTAGATCTAAAAAAAAAAAAAAAAAAAGCATGGATGTGAATCTCCAAGAGCTCTCTTTCTCCATCCCTCTCCCCGCTCTTTCCTACTTTCTCCTCAACTCAGAGTTCGAAATGAAGAACCACAAGATGAGGAGTCACAAAATGGAATCCACTGGGCCTTTGATTCACTATTGGAGAAGAGCTGCCATAGTGAGTCATTTGTTCCACACTAGACTGTGATATAAATACATTAAGTTATTGAGATTATTACAGCAAAACTTAGCCTCACCTAAAGATAATTAAGGATTAAATCCTAATTAAAGACAGCTTGAGCTCTCTTGTGAGTATCCTACCCAAGATGGTTGCCCATTGACATCACCACTGGACATCTGCCTCTTGTACCCATCCTCGAAAAAGTAGACCATGTACCACTTTCCTCCTTCTAGTCCTTCTGGCCCTTCTGGTAAGGGGGAAAATGGAGGAGGAGGAGTAATTCAATAGGAGACTGGAATTTCAAAAGTGAAAGCAATCCAAAAAATCATGGAATCCATTAACAAAGCTGTTTTCTAAAATAACACTTAGAAAAAAAGACATTTATTGTTAGTATCTCAATAAGCTAATTTCCCTTAGTATGTCATTTCAGTTTTGTCCTACAACTTGGCTCTACATAAGACAACATAAGTTTATTGTCAAAAAACTGGTTTGACAGGGGCACCTGGGTGGCTCAGTCAGTTAGTGTCTGACTTTGGCTCAGGTCTTGATCTTGTGGTTGGTGAGTCCAAGCCCCACATCGGGCTCTGTGTTGACAGCTCAGAGCCTGGAGCATGCTCTGGATTCTGTGTCTCCCTCTCTTTCTCTGCCCCTCCCCAGCTCATGCTCCGTCTCTGTCTCTCAAAAATAAATATTAATCGCTTTTCGGCCTTTTGGCTAAGATCAAGTGTAGTGTCTGTTCTTATCAGTTCAAAAATAAATATTAAAAAAAAAATTTTTTAACTGGTCTGACAAATGGTAAATCAGGTTTTTGACTTTCTCACATAATATTAGACATTAGCTATTTGGGGTTTTTTAAACCCATTTCTCCCAGATTTCAATAAGGGGGGGGTTTTGCTTATTTTTGCCAAAATTTTCCCATTCACTCTTAGACAATGTTTAAATATGCTTAAAGACCCTAGTTTAATTTTAGCTAGATGATACAAACATTAAAAATAGTTCACAGAAGTGAACAGTAGCAAACACCTCTTTCAAAGAATCAACGTTACTAAAGCTTTGTCACCTTAAGTCTTCCCAAATACCACACGTGCATGTATCAGTCAATTTTGAAATGGGAGAGCTCATGTATCAGAGTTCCAATAGCACAGCCCTCTAGTCCACACCCAGAGACCTGCCGTGTTCCTGGCTGAAGTTTCATGGTTCTTGACAGACAAGCACAAGGAAGTCCTCACCAGCCTGGCACACAGGTGTGAGACCAGGCTGCACCCCTAACAATCACTTGGGTAAAATTGGAACTCCAAGATTTTCACACACACATTTAAAATTCAAACAGCTTATGCAAACCATGAATCGATATTCAAGTAAAACTTGAATAGAGACTGTATCATTTAAAAAGGAAATGGAAATATGTGCCCAATTCTTTGGGTTCTGCATTTCCTGGGGAGAGTTGATAGCTTTCTAAGATTGAGATTGTTGGAAGCCTAAGAGATGGAGCAAGATGTGGGAGCAGAAATCAACTGCCTTTTTTTTTTTCTTCTTAAGTTTAAGCACATGCGTGGGGAGGGGAAGAGAGAGGAAAAACAGAATCCCAAGTAGGCTCCACACCGACAGCATGAACCCAACACAGGGCTCAATCTGACAAACCATGAGCCAAAATCGAGAGTCGGATGCTTCACGCCAGAGCCACCGAGGTGCCCCTCGACTGCTGTTTTATTACAAGGCACCAGCTGTCCAGGCCCCGTCGCACACCATGCACAAGGCCAAGGCTGCAAACCCACCACAGCCTTGCCCACGTCACACAACTTGGCAACACAAGCTTTGAAAACCCAGGCACAGTCTAGCTGGCAAATGAATCATCACAACACCCAGCTCTGAACGGTACAGTTATTTTACAGGCCCATTCTAGAAAATTCCCAGAGAGGGCAGGACCACCACAGTTAGGATGGGATGGCTCCCCCAACTGCCTCTCCATTCTCAGAAGGTTTTTGAAGTTGTTTTATTTTTTTTAATGTTTATTCATTTTTTGAGAGAGACAGAGCGTGAGCAGGGGAGGGACAGAGAGAGAGGGAGACATAGAATCCGAAGCAGGCTCCAGGCTCTGAGCTGTTAGCGCAGAGCTGGACTCAGGGCTTGAACTCTTGAACTGTGAGATCATGACCTGAGATGAAGTCATGGGCACTCAACCAATGAGCCACCCAGGTGCCCCAAGAGCTTTGCGGTTTCTAACAGCACTTTTTCCAGCACTCCCCCATCCTTAACTCAGACTTGACCATCACACCATGACGAATGACCACGCTCACTTTCCAGCTGAGGAAACCTCACCAAGAAGCCTAAGGATTTGCCCATATGATAAAGCTGGTGTGGAACAAAGTAGAAACCTGAAGCCAAATCTTCTTTCTGAGTCTAGGGCCTTCCCTCCAGGACGTAAGCTCTGCCACATCACCTGGACAACAGTCAGGTGACAATATAGGTTCAGAGACATCATCTCCATCACCTTATATGCAGGACAACCTCTCTTCGTTGAGTCCCTGTCAAAAGGTAAAAGGTAGCATCTCAGTCTTTCCCCACCCGACCTGGAATAAAATAGGAGATTCCAGAAGCCACAGACAAGTCACCTGCACACTGGCTATCCACAAGTGTTCAAATCCCTTAACCATTACGTGTACTCTAAAAATATACAGGACTCCAACTGTTAAAAAATGGAGGGTGGATAAGGTAGGACAGGCGTCTGGCTGGCTCAGTCAGTAGAGCATGCAACTCTTGATCTCAGGGTTTTGAGTTCAAGCCCCATGTTGGGCACAGACCTTACTGCAAAAAAAAATGGGGGATAAGAGAAAATCCTGAAGCCAGCCAGGCCTCCAAACCCACAAGCTAGATGATGTGCAGATTTCTTCTAACTTTGCTGTAACATTTCTGATCGATGTTCTAAAGCTGCACCAGCACTGGCTAATGAGCACTGAACACATGGTTAATCCCAACCGAGGCATTGTAAGTATAAACCAAACAGTCATTTTTAAAACTCAGCATGGGAGGAAAAAAAATCTCATTAATATTTTATATTGATTACACAATGAAATGGTATTTGGGTATTTTTAGTTAAATAATGTTATTGAATAACTTCATCTGTTTTACCTTTCAGTGTAACTACTAGAAAATTTAAAATTAGACATGTGGCTCACATTCTATTACTATTGGACAGTGCTGTTCTGAAGACAGAATTCATGATCAAAACCGTTTCTGCCAGAGATGGAAACCCAAACAGGCCAGGCAGAGAGCCTCTGCAAGGCATTTCCTCCCGTCCTCCAGGGTGCCAGGACCTCGCCAGCAGGACACGGTCCTGCCTCCTTCAGTAGGACCACACCCTCCCCACAGCCCAACTCAGGCAGTGCAAATGAACAGACCCCCCCCCCCCACCTCAGTCCCCCAGGAATGTCACCAGTCCTTCTTCCTCCCCCACCACTGAGGCTACCATTCCAGGGAGCAAGAGACTCGAATCCCTGAAACAGCCCCCAATCCCACAGAGACCAGGATGATTTCGTAAGAAAGATCCCAGCAGGTCTCCTTCTGTGAACCACTGGCCTCCCAACTTGCAGAATCATGTACCCTATCAGGGGCACCTGGGTGGCTCAGTTGGTTCAGCATCCGACTTCAGCTCAGGTCATGATCTCATGGTTCATAAATTTGAGCCCCGCATCAGGGTCTGTGCTGACAGCTCAGAGCCTGGAATCTGCTTCAGATTCTGTGTCTCCCTCGCTCTCTGCCCCTCCCCCACTCTCTCTCTCTCTCTCTCTCTCTCTCTCTCAAAAATAAACATTTTTAAAAAATTAAGAATCATATACCTACCAGAAGGAAAAAAAAAAAAAACTTCAGTCCAACCCCCAATACACACTTCCTACTGCATTTACAGGCACATTTAACACATACTCAAAAATATAAATTTAGAAGGCAGAGATAAAGATGAAATTAAGAAATTCAAAACTAATTCTGTTATTCTTAATCCTTTTTTTTCCACTAAAAACACTTCTTCTTTCAATGACTCTGCCACCAAATGTGTTTCGTTTGGTTTTTTTGTTTTGTTTTGTTTTCTTAAATCTCAGTTTAACACCTTATGGTAGAATCAAACCTTTGAAACGCTCTAAGGACAGTGTATTTCAATATCTACCTCCACTACCTGGTCTAGCTTAAAAAAGACACCTCACATAGACACCTGGGTCCAAACAGCAGAACTATTCTTAAAGTCTTAATTCTCCAGTTTCAGTCTCCTACACTAATTATTCAAAGGCTTCTTTACTAAAATTAGGAACTTTCCATTTTCCCTTTCAGTCAGTTGGTCTTGCAAACTAATTGGAAAATGTTCCATTTTGACAAAAATCTTCACTGAGTTTGAAACCCTTTGCATGATTTTAGTTGAAGATTTTCAAGTATAAAGGAATGAGTTTACACGACAAAACAGCTACCACTTTCCACAATGAAAATCGTTTAGCAATCAAAGTGTGTCCACACACTTATTTTCTAGATGTCCTTTCTGTAGCACATGATCGTTAAAAGAAAACACCTACTTCCTTATTCATTAACTTATCATCTCTATTTTGGAAGCAGATTATGTGCATTAGTTTTTCAAGTATCTGCGGGGCAGCAATACGACAGCCAAGTATCACTTGAAAGGCCAAAATGCCTGCCTTTACAAGAACAATTCCTAATCCGTCTTCAACAACTCCTTTAGGTAATCTGCTCCCATTAGTTTTTGTGGTACCAAAGATTATAAGGATCACTCCCCATGCCACTGTAATGTGCTGTAAGATTTTCTGACTACTTAAGATGCTGTAATCTGGAAATCTACTTAATCGGGTAGAGATAAACCTCCATACAGAGTCAGTCGCCCTTGTCAGCAGAACCCACGCTCTTCTCTTGAAATGCCCTGGGGCTGCTGACCTTCATGCATCGAAGGAACCAGGGCAATGTGCAGACAGACTATTATGTAAAGTACAGTTCCTACCGTTAGACAGAAGTAAATATAAGCAGAACGTCTACTGCTTTGTTTTCTTGCATCCCAGTGGAATATCTTCTACAGGTCTGGAGTGTGAGCACCTTACTTTTAGAAAGTGCTGCTACAGACATCAATGGGTCAGGCCAAGATTTTCACTGTCAAAGCTACTTCTAACCCAGTTACTCGTAGAACCGACAATATTGTTCTTCTCCAGGAGGATTCTGGAAGACAGGTATTGCACTGCAAAATCTTTTCACGGTTCTGGTTCTGTCTTTCCTGCCAGCACTTGGCTGTACCCTAAGGAATGGGTTCAATTACGGTCATACACCTCCTTCTGCTGAATAAATGCTCAATCTCTTTCCACCAACACCACTCGCCACCTGCAATCCTCAGCTGCTTCTCAATTCCTGACTGCTTTTTTGTTCTCTTTACCACCTTTCTGAATCCACCACTCCCTAGTGGTGCCTAGTAACTACGGTCCGTAACTTATTCAGGGTTCACTCCTTGTAGTTTAAAAACAGAAAATTGTTTTTTTTCCTTTAACAATCCTACTTAATAAGAAGTCAAAGCACACCTTTCCTTCTGAACATTTAGAAAATTATTTCTAAGAAATGCAGCAAAAATTTATACATTGAATCCAGAGTCTATGAATCAGTAGAATCACGTGACCTTTACCCCTTTGCCTGCTCTACAACACACCTGGCCATCCACTTCCAGATACATTTTCCAAACCAGCATTTCACCCATGCTGCATTTTCAACGCCACTTACATCTATCCCCCCCCTCCACCCGCCCCCCGACAGGAATACTCCAGGTGAAGCATGCTCGGCCCAATTTCTCCTTATACTTCCTCCCCTTTTGGCCTATCAATTACTACTCACCCATCCACAGCCAACACCTGCCACCCCAGCCTGAGCAGCTGTCTTGCTTCATGCTCTGCTTAAAGGGCCCTTATCTTCCAGCAATGTTTTACCCTGTTTTGTCTTCTCCAACAAACAGCATGGTACAGTGCATAAATTCAGCCCACCCTAGTAGCTGGGTTTATTTTCTAATAAACAGTATAGCTTTATATACATGTATATACACACACATATATATATACACATATACATATACACATATATGTGCATACATATATACATAAATAATTATAATGACACAACCGGGAACACACATTATCTGGGGTACTTTTAATACATGAAAAAAGTTTTTTCTTGACCAATGGCTAATTATGTCAGGAAGGGAATCAAAGCTGCTCCTCCAAGAGCAGAAAAGACTCTGGGCTCAATCCCACTACTTTAATGTATACCTAGTATCATCGGACGCAGGACTTCCTGCCATAATATTTTCAAGCTGAGACAAGGAGCGTCGGCAATGCCATTCCCACAGCCAATGTGCCAACAAGCATGCCCTCTGGAACAGAGATTCACTGCCACTGGGAATTATAAGCTTTCCGCGAGCCTCAAAGAAGCCATGTCACCACTCCCCCCAAAAATACACACACCACAATGTGTAGACAACACTGGGGGCTGAGGTCCAAAGCATTGATGGCCTTGAAACCCTAGGACAAGACACCTGGTTGGTTTTTCCAATGTCACAGGGCTTGCAGGTCAGGTGACAAGCAACGAGTGCTTCAGCCTCACAGATTCCTTCCCAGAAGTTCACATATAAGCCAAAGGGTAGTTTTGTTTAAAGAAAAAACCATTAACATACCAGTACAGATGCTGAAAATACATACCTATTGTCACTATCTAGGGGTAAATTCTTACCCTTCCTTAAAGTATTCAGTATTTGCTCACTCTGTTACAAAATAATGTGACCTCATTGCCCAGTGGTAGCAACCTCTCACTGGTTCAGCCTCACCCAGTTCTGGGCAGAAAAGGATGGACAGTTCTTCTTGTTGTTCAACCGCTTTTTTCAGAGTAAACCATCCCTTTGGCATTTCTAACCCTCCCAGCTTCCACTGGCAGCCAAACAAACCCCTGTTTGCCTTTTAAGACTGAGGATCAAAATCCCTCCTGTGCATTCTGGCTCTTTCCTCTCTCTCCCTTTTTTCTGTCCTCCTGTTTCAAAACCACACTGAGGAAAGCACATCCTCACTGCTCCTGCCCCCGTCGGAACCAAAGTCCATCATAGTTTTCCTTGGCAACCACTCCTAGAGCATCTTCTTTGAAGCACTTTATAAAGTGTTTATATCAAATGCCCTGAAAAACCTAATTAACAAATCCCTGAAAAGGAAGTCCTGTTAAAGGGGGAAAAAAAAACAAAAAAGAAGTCATAACAAGAAAGCAAACAGCCCAATTAAGAACATGGCAAAAGAACCAAAGACACTTCAAAGGAAATCTACAGATGGCAAATAAGCACGTGAAAACATCCTCAGCATTTTTAATCCAGCGAAGTTTGTCATAAAACCACAGTGAGCTACTGCTATACGTCCATTAGAATTGCAAAGAAAAACCTGACACTACTAAGTGCTGGTAAGGATGTACAGTTATTAGAACTTTCACACACTACTGGGAAGAATACAAAATGGGGTGGTTGCCGTGAAAAACAGTCTGGCGGCTTCTTACACAGTAAAACATGCACTTGCCAAACGACCCTCAGCCAGCTATCATCGGAGAGCCATCTAGCTAGATCAGACTAGATCCAGAGGAAACGGTGAATGCACGACTCCGAATGACAACCTACCAGCTGTGTGAAGTGGCCTGGTGGTCACAAACTCATGATCATTTTTTAAGGTCGGACAGGTTTGTGTTCAAGGTCTGATTCTCACTTACTAGCTGTCACTGTGGCAGGCTATGTTTCTAAAACTAGTTTTCCTACATTCAACAAAACTAAAAGGCAACCAATGGAATGGGAAAAGATATTTGCAAATGACATATCGGACAAAGGGCTAGAATCCAAAATCTATAAAGAGCTCACCAAACTCCACACCCAAAAAACAAAAAATCCAGTGAAGAAATGGGCAGAAAACATGAATAGACACTTCTCTAAAGAAGACATCCAGATGGCCAACAGGCACATGAAAAGATGCTCAACATCGCTCATCAGGGAAATACAAATCAAAACCACACTCAGATACCACCTCACGCCAGTCAGAGTGGCCAAAATGAACAAATCAGGAGACTATAGATGCTGGGGAGGATGTGGAGAAACAGGAACCCCCTTGCACTGTTGGTGGGAATGCAAACTGGTACAGCCACTCTGGAAAACAGTGTGGAGGTTCCTCAAAAAATTAAAAATAGACCTACCCTATGACCCAGCAATAGCACTGTTAGGAATTTACCCAAGGGATACAGGAGTACTGATGCATAGGGGCACTTGTACCCCAATGTTTATAGGAGCACTCTCAACAATAGCCAAATTGTAGAAAAAGCCTAAATGTCCATCAACTGATGAATGGATAAAGAAATTGTGGTTTATATACACAATGGAGTACTATGTGGCAATGAGAAAGAATGAAATATGGCCCTTTGTAGCAACGTGGATGGAACTGGAGAGTGTGATGCTAAGTGAAATAAGCCATACAGAGAAAGACAGATACCATATGGTTTCACTCTTATGTGGACCCTGAGAAACTTGACAGAAGACCATGGGGGAGGGGAAGGGAAAAAAAAAAAAGAGGTTAGAGTGGGAGAGAGCCAAAGCATAAGAGACTCTTAAAAACTGAGAACAAACTGAGGGTTGATGGGGGGTGAGGGGAAGGGGAGGGTGGGTGATGGGTACTGAGGAGGGCACCTTTTGAGATGAGCACTGGGTGTTGTATTGGAAACCAATTTGACAATAAACTTCATATATTAATAAATAAATAAATAAATAAATAAATATAAAACTAGTTTTCCTAGTTTATACAAAAAAGGTGTTAATGATGGGGCTGCTGCAAGGCAGCCTGACAGCCAACTGGGAGGTACCACCAGTACAGTGTTTTCTCCATAAAACTGCTCATATTCTTATAGAGCAGATGGCAGAGACACAGTTCTGGGCACCCTCACCTCCCCTGCTAAGTGCAGCTCTACCCAGTAACCCCTCGACAATTCAGCACTAAAAGAATAACCTCCAGGGACACCTGGGTGGCTCAGTCATTTAAATGTCTGATTCTTGATTTCGGCTCAGGTCATGTTCTCACCATTTGTGAATTCAAGTCACACATCGGACTCTGAGCCAACAGTGCAGAGCCTGCTTGGGATTCTCATTCATTCTCTCTCTCTCTCTCTCTCTCTCTCTCTCCCTCTCCCTCCCTCCCTCCTTCTCTGCCCCTCCCCCACTCATGCTGTCTCTGTCTCTCTGAAAATAAATAATCTTGAAAATTAAAAAGAATAACCTCCAGGACAGCAGGCAACCTTGCCCTACACTACAGCTGGCTCTGACTGCTCCGTGTCTCTGCTATACCATCATGGTTTGAACATCGCCCCTGTCACAAGAGCATGTGTGCAGAACACCTGACATGTTGTGAACACTGCATGTTATGAATAAATGCTGGCTATCATCAGAGTTCTTGGGAAGCTCTTAGAAAAATGAATTGCATCCCACAATTCTAGGGAGGATCTGTCAGGTGGAGGTGAGAGAAAATAAGTGTGGAGCTGAGAAAGAGCCTGGGAGAGGTCAGGTGAGGAAACTGGCCCACATGGTGGGGGAGGCATCAGCCGGAGAAGAGTGAAGAACAGGGCTGAGCAAGTAGTGGATAGGTCCCTATCATGGAGGGTCTTAACAAAGAGTTTAGGTTTGATGGAGAAGGAAATGGTAAATCATTCTTCTTTCAACTCCCAGAGCACCTGCAAAACCTCTCCCATTATCTTTATCACAAGGAAATAGTACCCTGTGTGTGTGTGTGTGTGTGTGTGTGTGGGTGTGTGTGTGTGTGTGCGCGCACGCGCGCAGGCCTTCTACTGAACTGTGAGCTCCTTAACAGCACGTAAAGGTCTCTGGTTCCTAAACATGTGACCAGGAAGCACTCCCTGGAGCTGGAGTTCACAATACCCACCGCTCCAAACCTCAGTCTACACCCATCCTCCAATCCCCTGTGAACCCCCTCTGCCTGACAGGCCCCATCCTGCTTGCAGATCCTCAAGGATTCCTGACTAGCACCTCCTGTAATCAGTACTCATGATCACAAACCCAAGTCGAGCCTTGAGGTAACCCACAGCTCATTTTCTTCCAAAAAATGAAAGAGAGGAGAGGACAACTCTTTAGATCTGTCTTCTACTCTAGCTGCACTTCAGCCACTGCTTCTGTACTCCAAAACCTGTCTTGTTAGATCTCTTATCTGATCTCTCCTTGAGAACACAACAGAAGAGAGAATAAGAGTATAGAGCTTTTCCAATCTAAAAGCTCAACTTCAAGCAACCATAGTCTGTCTTTCCTCACCCCAGAATCTGCCCTTCCAAGCTTATTATCACTCCAGGTTTGATACTGACATACTAAACTAATGGTTATCTAATTCCAACCCAGATTCCCGAAAAAGAAATAACATGGGACCAAAAAAAAAAAAAGTAATTTCATTCACTTCCTCAATTCAATTTAATTGCCTATGATTATATTATTATACCCCCCCACATACACACACAAACATAACATGTAATTTCTCAATGACTTAGACAAGTCTGGGATTAGCAATGGTCAGCCAAAGATATACTTGATCTCAATTTCGGTTAGAAGGATGTTTTATTTGGTGTCCTGATATTTTTGGCAATACTCTAAAGGCTGCCAAGTTTACAGGTGGCCACTACAACAGAAGACTCTGAAACAGCATTAAAAGATCGCAATTTAAACCCAAGACAACAGCATGCTCAAAACAGATATATCATTTCCATTACTAGGCAGGTATACTAATTCAGGAGTTTTAATGGCTTAAGAAAATATGTATTGATGGGGCTTCCACTCTCCCTTTCTAACAGCAGCTATGTTTTGCTTTCCGCCACAGGAGAAGCAACAAGTATGTATCTACCCTTTTCCTACCCGAAATCACTATCCCTCTCCACCTCTCTTGAAATGAAGAGAACTTCAATTTACTCTCAAACCCTAAAGGAGACAAGTGAGATTAGAAGACACAAAAGCCAATTTAATTTCTGCATATACTCATCAGTACTCTCCAAGTGCACGTTTGCTAAAGCTGAAGAATGCCCAGGTGAAACTAGTGAGCAAAACAAAGCAAGAGGAGACCAGGTTTAATAATGAGGATGGGCACAAAAAGACAAAGGGCAGGAGGCAAAGCCCAGAGCAGGGTATCGCGGTCAGGATGCCAAGGAAAAATATGGGGAAAGCTGCCTAAGAGTAGAATCCTGCTGATCCCTCGGGCTCACTGGCCATCTAGTTAGTTGAAAGAGCTCCCCAAAAAGAGGGTTTTCATAAGACTTCTCATGCTCCAAATGACAAGGAGAAGAAAGCATGAATCTCTCCAAAGACCTGAAGTCTAGTTACTCAGCTGTGACATGAGCTCCTCGCAGCACAAGGAACCTTATGCTTTATCCTCCAACTATGAGGTTTCTAATTTCTCAGAATGAAAAGTCTTTAAAATAAATTACTTCTGGCAAAACAAAGGGTTAGATGTGCAGAGAAAATCTGCCAGTACCACACAACTAAATTGCTGGACAAAATATCAAACTATGGTCGAGCTGGCATGCGAGTACAAGAAACTCTCAGGGGCCAGGAACAACCAGAGAGCATGAATCCAGGGAAATGAGTTGGCACCAGAACAGGAATGTGCCCTGGAGGGGCATCTGCCATTTCTGGATGCCTCAATTCCAGGTTTCAGCGTGCTGCATGGGGCACAGGGACACACTTGGAAACTGTACAAGGTAACAGATTCCACGTAAAGACCAGAGAGAAATATTTCTAGAAAATGAACCCTACAGAAAAGAAAGAAAAGCACCCTACAGTGGAAACGTGAAGATATGTGGCTACCTCAGCTAGGGCTTTGGTTGAGCGTGAAAAGCTATGGTAACAACAAATATGATCTCAGGTGAGAATCACAAGTCCAGCTGTGTGCAAGTTCGGCAGTCAGTGACAAAATACCTGAGTGACCAAAACAAAATCAACTCCACTTTAGTTACAAGCTGGCCTGGATGGGTGGTAGGTACCTCCATGAACTTCCCAAAATCGAACACAAAGAACCTCTGTAAGAACATACCTGAAAACTCAGATGTAAGGAATTCTAGTGATAAAATTCCATTGAACATTTACTCGCAACAGAGTAATCACAACAGAAATCACAACATGCACTAGGGGCACTTGTACCCCAATGTTTATAGCAGCACTTTCAACAATAGCCAAATTATGGAAGGAGCCTAAATGTCCATCAACTGATGAATGGATAAAGAAATTGTGGTTTATATACACAATGGAGTACTACGTGGCAATGAGAAAGAATGAAATATGGCCCTTTGTAGCAACGTGGACGGAACTGGAGAGTGTTATGCTAAGTGAAATAAGTCATACAGAGAAAGATACCATATGTTTTCAGTCTTATGTGGATCCTGAAAAACTTAACAGAAGACCACGGGAGAGGGGAAGGGGGAAAAAAAAAGTTACAGAGAGGGAAGGAGGCAAACCATAACAGCCTCTTAAAAAACTGAGACTAAACTGAGGGTTGATGGAGGGTGGGAGGGAGGGGAAAGTGGGTGATGGGCATTGAGGAGGGCACCTGTTGGGATGAGCACTGGGTGTTGTATGGAAACCAATCTGACAATAAATTTCATATATTAGAAAGAAAGAAAAAAGAAATCACAACATGCACAAGGAAATAAGAGAATCAACACACACACACACACACACACACACACACACACACAACATACACACACACAAATCAAACTGTGGGATCAGCTCAGTAACAACTGCCAATTATTCAACTGGGATTTTAGGATACAGAATGTAACTATATTTAATATACACAGAGACGACGTTTAAATTATGACTAACTGACAAAAGATTAATATAGATTAATAAATCTCTCTAGTCTTGAGAGATTTGAAAAACAAACAGAACTTTCAGACATAAAAAAATAGCAAACATTTGAAAAGGGGAATCCAAAGGGTCACAGCAGGTATAGCAGGACACAGTTGAGAATTAGTGAACTAGAAGAAATAAATGTCCATGCAGCACAGAGACCAGGAAACACAGGAGATATTAAAAGATACAGGGAACAGAATGAGGTGTAATAGCTGCCTAATCACACTTGTAAAAGGAGGAAACAGGGGAGAAACAGTGAGTTAAAGAATAAAAATGACTAAGGGACGCCTGAGTGTCTCAGTTGGTTAACCATATGACTCGTTTCAGCTCAGGTCATGATCTCATGGTTCAGGAGTTCGAGTTCCACACTGTCAGTACAGAGCTTGCTTGGGATTCTCTCTCTCTCTCTCTCTCTCTCTCTCTCTCTGCCCCTCCTGCACGTGCACACATGTTCTTGATCTTTTTCTCTCTTTCTTTCCATCCCTCCCTCCCTCTCTCTCTCTCTCTCAAAATAAATAAATAAACTTTTTAAAAAATGATTTAGGGAGCTCCTGGGTGGCTCAGTCGGTTGAGCATCAGACTTCGGCTCAGGTCATGATCTCATAGTTTGTGAGTTCGAGTCCCGTGTCCAGCTCTGTGTTGACAGCTCAGAGCCTGGAGCTGCTTCGGATTCTGTGTCTCCCTGTCTCTCTGCCCCTCCCCTGCTCATGCTCTGTCTCTCTCTGTCTCTCAATAATAAATAAATGTTAAAAAAAAAAAATGACTGAGAATTTTGCAGAAGTATAAACATGAATCCTCACATGGATTCTAGTAAATTCCAAGCAAGACAAATTTTTAAAATCTAAACAGAAAAGCGATTACCCATAAAGGAACAAGAATCAGAATGACCATCAGCAGATTCATCCACAGTTAACAAGGGAAGCCACAAGACCGTGGCAAAATGGCTTCAAAATACTTAGAAAAAAAAGTAACTGACAAGCTACAACTGCACACCCAGAAAGATTCAATGAAATAAAAAGACACTCGCCACAAGAATTTCTAAAGGAGGCACTCTAAGAAAAACTGTCCCAAAGAGAATGTTTAAAATGCAAGTAGGAATGGAGAACAGCAGTAACAAAAAAAAGGCAAATACATGGGAAAATCTAAAATAAGCATTGACTATATAAAGCAATGATAGATTATCTAATTTTTAGAATTAAAAAAAAATTTTTTTTACTTGAAAGTTTAAAAAACAACAGCACAGACTATATCCTAAGGCCTGATGTTATTTGGTAGGAGGGTAAAAATACTGAATATCTTTGCCTTTGTTAATTTCAATACAAATTGTTTATTTGAGGTAAACATCTGTGATAATCACTAAGCAGAGAAAGAGAGTATATAATCCAAAATAGTTTGTGGGGAGGGAGGAAAGAATGAGGAGAGGAAGACTAATCAATCTAAAAGAACACACACAAAAAAAAATTTTTAGTACAAATAAAAAGTACAAAATGACACAATAAAAAATGATCCCCTACATGGAAACTACCCAAGTGGTTTTATATGCGAGTTCGACCAAACATCCCATCTTACACAAAATTTTCAAGAACAGACCAGGAAGGAACGCTCCCCAGCTCATCCTGTTAGGCCAACATAACTTAATACCAAAATCTTATCAAAGCAACATGAGAAAGCAGAATTCCACGCCAGCCTCACTCATGAATACAGATGCCAACTGAAAGTAATGACAGATTTAAAAAAAAGACATCAGTGAAGCTTATTATACAAATGCAAGGTTGTTCCAACATTAGCAATTCGTTCAATCTCCGCATTAAAGAGAAAAGGAAACCATATGATCAAACCAACAGATCAAATTCAACACGGTAACAGATACCCTCAGCAATCTAGCAATAAAGGGGTGGTCCTTAACTCGATCAAGGTATCTACAAAAAACCTACGGCAAATGGGGTCCCCAGTGATGAACAGCTAATGGAACGCCCTTTAAATAAGGGACCACACCCACTACCACGGCTTCTGTGTCACAATGAACTGAAGGCCCCCGCCAGTGCCACAAGGCACAAAAATTAGATGTAAAGATCAGGAAAAGAAATTCATCATCATACATGATGTAATCTCTATGGAAAACTCAAAATATCAGACAATGTACCCTAGTAAGTTTAGCAAATTTCAGTGCACAGAAAAACATGAAACCTCATTTCTGTAGGAAAGCATGTTTGAAGATGAAGTTTTAGAAAAGATTCCTTACAACAGCAGGCAGGAATACTGGAGCAGTAAGATGTCATAAAAGATGTGAAAGATCATGAAAATTATTTAATAAGTATTCAAGAACATTTCAGATGACCTAAATAAAATGAAAGGACATTGCATTTATGGATAGGAAGAGTCAGTATCAAAAAGAGGCATATTCATCTCAAAATTATATACGGGCTCAATCAATTTCAATCAAAATGCTAGCCAGCTTTTGTTGGTTTTTTTGTTGTTGTTTCTTAAGTGACAAGCCAATTCTACATTCATGTGGAAACATAGCTAAAGAACGAAGAGGAAGGATTTGCCCACCAAATCTTGTTATACAATTATCATACTTCAAGTATTGGCTGAAGGACAGAGATGAATGTACGAGAATAGAGAATCCAGAAACAGACACACATCTATTTAGAGGTCTGCATAGCAAAGTGTTCATTTTGACAACACATAGATGAGGAGTCTGCATATGACAGCGAAGGTATCAGTTTTGGGGGACAGGGAGGAATTAGTCAATAAGTAAGACAGTCAGTTATCCACATGGAAAATAAACTAAATCACAGCACGCTCAATTCCAGGTGTGTTAAACAAATGTGAAAGGAAAATAAGAAAACTACCTGAGGACAATGCAGTAGGGAAGGATGATTCTAGAACAAGATAACACAGTAAGAGAAAAACATCGATCGGTTTGCCCAAGATGAGTGGTTTTGATCTTTGACAAGAGCTCACTGTAAAAAAGGTTTCTCATCTCTCTCTTCCAGCCATCCAAGATGCGGAAAGAAAGAAGGTGGCTGGGGCACCAGCTGTTGTAAACAAGTAAGAGGCCAAGAAAGTGGTCATTCCCTTGTTTGAGAAAAGGCCCAAGAATTCTGGCATCAGACAGGACACGCAGCCCAAAGGGGACCTCACCTGGTTTGTCAAATGACCCTGCTACATCCAGCTGCAGCAGCAAAGGGCTATTCTCTCGAAGGGTCTAAATGTGCTGCTCGCCACTCACCAGTTCACCCAGGCCTTGGACCACCAAACAGCTACTCAACCACTTATGCTGGCCCACAAATACAGACCAGAGAGACCAAGCAGGAGAAGCAACAGAGATTATTGGCCCGGGAAGAGAAGAAAGCTGCCAGCAAAGGGGATGTCCCCACTAACAGGCTGTCTGTCCTGCAAGGTGGAGTTAATATGGTCACCACCATGATGGAAAACAAGAAGGCACAGCGGGTAGCAATAGCACATGCTGCGGATCCGACAAACTGGGTTTGTCTCCCTGGCTGCCCTGTGTCCTAAGATGGGGGTTCCCTACTGCATCATCAAGCGGAAGGCCAGGCTGGGGCATCTGGTCCACAGGAAGACCAGCGGCACTGTCAACTTCACAGAGGCTAACTTGGAAGACAAAGAAGCTCTGGCTAAACTGGAGGAAGCCATCAGGGTCAATTTCAAAGACAGATATGATGAGACCCACCGTCACTAGGGAGGTAACGTCCTGGGCCCAAAGTCGGTGGCTCTCATGGCCAAGTTGGGAAAGGCAAAGGCTGAAGAACCGGCCACCAAAGTGGACTGCATGTGTGTTCTATTTTCTGTACAGAGAATCAGTTCTTTTTTAGACAATGTCTGCCACATAGCAGAGTGTGTCTTGAAAACAAAAGTCTTCTGAAGCAAAACTTACCCTTAATATTGATATTTTATTCCTTTGTGTAAAAACTCTTAAAAATGATTCACAGAAGACTTATACAAAAATGGTCATTGCAACACTGGAATAGCAAAACCCTGGAAACTCATATGCCCTACATCAGGAGAGTGGATATATAAATTGTGGTATATTCATATAACGGGACACTATAAAAAAGAAAAGTAAATGAAGCCCAGGTACAAAGCATCAGGATCATCCTTGGTTCTCAAAGCATGGCTCCAAGACCAACAGCATTAGCATCACCCTTAAGTTTGTTAACCAAGCAAACTCTCCTTCCCGAGACAAAGGTGGGGGGTAGAGGGTGGGGGACCAGCAAGTCAGGTTTTAGAAGTCATCCGGGTGACTCAGACGAGTTTGAGAGCCACTATTATGGATGAAGGTAACAAGTGAGCAAGGAAAGCTAGTCTCAGAAGAATACAAACAATAGATTTATTGAAAAGTGAAAAACTGGCTAACCAAAATAACAGTGTTCAGAAGTACTGAAAAATATAATAAAGCTATTTTTTAAAAAGCAGAAAATGGGGCACCTGGGTGGCTCAGGCATTAAAGCTTCTGACTTTTGATTTTGGCTCAGGTCATGGTCTCGCAGTTGGTGAGTGCGAGCCCTGCATCAGGCTCTGCACTACTGGTGTGGAGCCTGCTTGGGATTCATATTCATTCATTCATTCATTCTCTCCCCCCCCCCCGCCTCTCCCAAGTGCACTCATTCACACTCGCTCAGTTTTTCTCTGTCAAAAGAAACAAACTTTAAAAAAAAGTTTTATAAATTAATAAAAAATTAAAAAGCAGAAAACGATTAATACAGGTTACTTTGTGGAAGAAAGAGGGTAAAGTATGGAGAAGGGTCACAGAGAAAGCCTCTAACGACGACAGTGTTTTGTTTCTTCCGTTAGGCAGTGGGTATGAGAATCTGGGTTTGCCATCATTCGCCTTGATGCGTGTGTTGAAAATTATAGCCTTTTGTATGCAATACACTTTCTAAAAAAAAATTTTAAGTAGCATCAGAAAAGGGGAAAACTTAAGAACATATAAAAAATTATGAACATAAAGTAGCATAGCCCATATGAACTCATTTCTAACAACAGGCATAGGAAAACTAGCGTGCATAGCAAGGGTTAAATATTTGTAGACTATTAAATGCTTAAATGTTTACAACGATTCAGTCTTCTTCATTTTTCTGTTCCCTCAAATTTTTCCACACTGCATAACAATCCAAAAAGAAAAGTTTTATGTAAAGAGTATAACAATTCCCAAATTAATTCAGTGCCCGCCTTACTATCACTCCCATCTTTAAACTGAGTCTCTTTACCAGACTTGAAATCCAAATCTTGACTAAACACCCAGTACAGTCTAGGAGAAGACAATGGTTTTCAATTCTGGTCTCAAGAAGAATTTTTCTTGTCCAATTTTCCACAAATTCTTTCATGAAACTCTATTCAATTTTGTGCATTTGTCAGACCTCTGCATCGTTTTCTAGTCAAAAGTGATTTTTTTTTTTAATGTTTATTTTTGAGAGAGACAGAGTGTAAAAGGGGAGGGGCAGAGAGAGAGGGAGACACAGAGTCCGAAGCAGGCTCCAGGCTCTGAGCTGTCAGCACAGAGCCAGCTGCGGGCCTCAGACTCATGAACTGTAAGATCATGACCTGAGTTGAAGTCAGACACTTCACCAACTGAGCCACCCAGGTGACCCAGAAGTGATTTTTTTTTAAGTGGAAGCAAAATAAGTTATATATATGTGTCAGTATTAAGTCCATACAACAAAACCTCTTATAAACCATGCAGGGACTGCCTCAAAAAACTCATTTGCTTTTCATTTATTTTCTTCACTAGCAGTGTGCTGTTAAAATCACGGGAATAAAAGCGTTGCTCATGTGAATTAATCCCTATCCATCTGCAACAAGGTGGGGGGAACCAAAGGGTCGGCTTCGGCATCCAAAGAAAGGCAATTATGCACGATGAGCAAAGGAGGTGGTTCAAGGCCGTACTGCCAAGAAATGACATATTCCAGTGGATGCAAACCACCCTCTTCAAATTTTGGCATCCTGTGGTATAAAAATAAAACCGGAGTTCATTGAAAAGCAAAGCTTGCCACCTGCTGCCCAATGGCATAATCGTAAAAGTTCAAACTGCATTCGCATTTTCAAATGAAATCCATTTATGAATTGATTGGTGTGGGTGTTTGCATTGTCTAGATTCATTCATTAGGTTGGTGTTTTTTAAAGAAAGAGTATCAGCCCCCAAGTTTTTAAACCAGGCACTATTTCAAACCTTTTATATAATCAACTGTAGCCAGTGTGCTTAAAACCAAAAGAAAAAAAGGGAAAAAGGAAAAAAACCCACTTTCAGACTATTATGCATGTTGTGTATATAATAAATTGAACAAACCGCATTTGCGTCTATGATAGTATCCAGACCAGGGAAGAATGCCTTTGAAAACGCGCCAGCACCGTCCTATACTTCCCTGTCATCATTCTAGAGGATGTGAAATGCTAAATCCATTTTCTGATCCATGCAGACTTTCAAATGCAAACATTAATACTTTAACGGAGTTTAAATGTGTATAAACATAATAGTTTATAACTACTATGTTTATACACATTTCAATTACACAATTTTAAGCAGCAGTCCAGCTAACCGAAAAGGAAAAACTTGCCAGCATGTCACCATTGTTTTGTCAACCCCAAACATTGAAGCTTTCAAAGATCTTAATTATTAACAGTGATGAGTGTTTTTATCGCTTAAATGTTTCTAGTATTCTTTTTCACTTGAATTGATTCTAAAAAAAATCTGAGAAGTAAAAGCATTTTTAGCCTTTTTTTTTTCCTTAAGAGCCAAACCTTCAAATTTTGCCTCATTTTCCAACTCTATAGATTCGTGTATCTGCATCATCATCCCCTTGAAAACAAACTCAAGGGGCGCCTGGGTGGCACAGTCAGTTGAGCATCCAACTTGATTTTGGCTCGGCACACGATCCCACAGTCATGGGATGGAGCCCTGCATCAGGCTCCATGCTGAGTGTGGAGCCTGCTTGGGATTCTCTCTCTCTTTCCCTCTGCCCCTCTCCCTCACTTGTTCTCTCTACCTCTCTCTAAAAAAAAATAAATAAAATAAAAAGAAACTCAAAACACTCATAGGAAAAAGAATACCATCTGAGAGGAAGATGTCCCATCCCAAGCTGAAACAGGAGACAGAAGGCGTAGTGACTGTTCCATACACTCTTCTGCCCAGGAAGCTAGGCAAGTGTGCAATCCTTGGGAGCTTTATGGCAAAAGCCTCATCACATCACAGTGGTAACTCCCGATGTGAGTACCCTTTGAAATAAAGCTTTAAAGGCTTTCACCAGCAGGAACCGGTCCATATACAAAATAGCACCAGACCCTAGCTGAAGTTTCTCTGTTGTCTGGGAACTACTATAACGCAGACAATAAAAGAATAACTCATTTTCAAGACAGATGGCACCATAATATTGCGCTATATTCTAGGGAGTGTTTTCTTCCCCAACACTAGAGGCAGCGTTTCCATACAAAAGGAAGCCTGTCCAGCTGCAGCCAGCTAGCTTTCAGATACTACTGTTTCTGTGAAATATCACACACACACACACACACACACACACACACACACACACACACACAAAATGCTCTTTTTTTTCTTCAAAAACTCTACAGGAGCTATGAATTCAGACACTATTACTGCTCAGTGTTCCTGATCAGGCAAAAATCTCTTTCCCAGCTCTCATGTAGGTGCCCACAACTGAAATGTTTTGCGTGTGTAAGGCTGGTTAGGGTTTGGTTAGATCTTCCTGAGCACTATGCCTACAAGTCAGAATGGTGCCTGGTGCAAGGATACAGCACGCAAATCATGTGATAAATTAATTTTAGGCCTGTTAACACCAGAACTGGACTTCGAAGGAACAGGACAAATATCACTTAACACCAGTAGAAGGAATAGCCTTACATATGCTTTGTCCTAAAAAATACAGCTCTCTACTAAAAAAAACCACAAAATGCAACTACTCACTCTAGAAATCAGAGAAAAGGAGGAAAGAAACAGAACAGGTACAGGCTATTTGCTGAAATTAAAGAATTATTTCCTTGAGCCACCAACACAGTTACCTGGCCCATAGTAAGCACTCAATAAATACCTGTGAGATTGAAGGTTCCAAGTCCTTTCTTTTGGTTTCTTGTCAAAGACTTCCTAGTAAACTGGATTGAAAATCCTTATGGGTTTTTTCCCCAAATTTTTATTTAAATTCCTGTTTGGTAACATACAGTGTAATATTAGTTTCAAGTGTAGAATTTAGTGATTCATCACTTCCATACGTCACCCTGTGCTCATCGCAAGTGCCCTCCTTAATGCCCATCACTTATTTCACCCATCCCCCACCCACCTCCCCCCTCTTTCTCTGGTAACCACCAATTTGTCCTCTATAGTTAAGAGTTTGTTTTTTTGGTCTCTCTTTTTTTTTCCCCTTTGTTCATTTGTTTTGTTTCTGAAAGTCTACCTATAAGTGTAAGCCAATGGTGCTTGTCTATGACCTGACTTTTTCACTTAGCATAATAGTCCCTAGCTCCATCCACATTGTTACAAATGGCAAGATTTTGTTTTTCTTTATGGATGAGAAATATTCCATTGTTTATATCTACCACCCCCTCTTTATCCATTCATCAGTCGATGGACATTTGGGCTCTTTCCATCCATAATTTGGCTAGTGTTGATAATGCTGCTATAAACATCAGGGTGCATGTATCCATTCAAATCAGGAACAAATCCTTGTATTTTAATGAATGTCCTAAATTAAGATGAACATAAAGGTGATATAGGAGCTTTTTTAAAAAAAAAAGCACAGCATTTCTTCACTGGGTTTGGAACATAGTTCTGATTTTGTGAAACACAAATACTACTAGTACTATCAAATAGTCTGGGGTTGGATTGATTACTTCACAGAGCAAATCACAAAACTTTCCTAGCAACCCCTAGGCCTCAACAGCTATGTTAAACAACAAATGTACATGAAGTCTGAAATAAAATTGATGATTTAACATTACACAGTAAATTATGAAATTTTTGTTTCAAATTTTAATTCTTTTTTTTACATCGTTTTCAATAACTGAGAACGCAATCCAACTAGAAACCAGATAATGCAATCTAACTAGAAAGATATCCAGAACTCATCAACATGTAAGTTGTTATCACCTGTGTGTGCACACGTGCCCAAATGTCCCAGGCTCACTTGCAGCTCTCAGCAATGACATCATAAACAAGGTGGGACTCCAGTCACCTACTAGACGAGGACTACAGGTGAGTTGAGCACTCCTAGTGTAGTAGGAAAACCACACAAAGCAGATGCACAGAGATTTATACTGGAAGGGGCAAAGATAACACACAATGGCTATGGCAAAAGCCGTAAAGCCAACAAAGGTAAGGGTAGAAAAGGAGTCTGAGAACACCTGAAAAAGAAAAAAGAGACCTTGATTTTTCTACAGAGTATGATGAATGGCTACCAAATGCATTTTGAAGAGAGTTAGTTTGATCAACACAGAAGGAAATAGAATCTGCTTCTGATTATGCGTCCGTGAGCTTGAATCCAAGGACAGAGTGGAATAGAGGAAAAAGAAAGCCTTCAAAGACAGCCTCCATTTTCCACTTCTAAAGTGGGTAAGAGGACCTATCCTTTGACTCCACATTATCTAGAGGTAGAGATAAACATCAGACTATACATAACTCCTTCGTCTGGATCCAAAGGAAGGATTTTCTGGACTGCCCATCTTCATCCCCCTCTATTTTTAAAGAAAATTAGATTTCCTCCCCAGAAGTTACTGTGAGAGGTAGGTGGGTGACAAGGCCAGCTCCTTAAGGCACCTTTCTCTCATGTGTGCATCAATCACCTGGGTGCTCCTCACATTTCCACAGCACTGGCTAAGCTGGCTCCCCACAGGTAAATCTTTTCCTTCTTGAGTGGCATCACTCCATTTCTCACAACCCCACTCAAAGACACTCTCCCCGTCTGTCAAGGCCTTCCATAATCTGGATCTACACACTCAATCTCACCTCCTACTACTCTTCCATATCCCCGAAATAAATCAATCTCCCACCTGTCCTATGGAAACGGGAGACTCACTCCCACTCTATCTCCCATCCTGTCATCTCCTTTACTTAAAGGCCGGCCTCTCTCCTTCACAAAGTCCTCCACATTCTAGCAAGTCTTCCTTTTACTCTAGTCCCTACTGATGGCCCCCTTCCTTATACTCCGCTAGAATTTATAATAGGCACCACCTAAATCACCAGTCACTATGGTATCATCCCATATTATTAACTATCTTGCAAGCATGTTTAGCCTGATCCTCCAACTGGAATGCCTAGAACAGTCCTTGGCATGTGGCCGGTATTCAGTATTTGTTGACAGACTAAGTTAATCAACTATAGTAAGCTGAAAATTTGAATTGCAGAGATGGGGAGAACAGAGTTTCTACCCTCATTTTGGTGAACCTTAGATAAGTCAACCAGGTTAGAAATGCACTAAGAACTATTCAAGCTTAGAATAATGTTAAGATGGTTCAACAATACCTAATTATGTTTATGTCAACCAACAAGCCTCAGCAGAACAGAAGAATTCTGAAATACATTACCCAATGAGTTGTTGATTAGTATTCTTGTCCTCAAAGGTGAGTGGGGACTTTTTTTTTTTAATATTTATTTAGTTTTGAGAGAGAGAGACAAAGCATGAGTGGAGGAGGGGCAGAGAGAGAGGGAGACACAGAATGTGAATCAGGCTCCAAGCTCTGAGCTGTCAGCACAGAGCCTGATGTGGCACTCGAACCCACACACCTTGAGAGCATGACCTGAATGAAGTTGAACGCCCAACCAACTGAACCACCTAGGAGCGGGAATTTTCAAAAATTCAATTTAAGAAGTTTCTTTCAAGTTGGGGGATTAAAAAGAACCCAAATTGGTGGATAAAAAATTCAGTAGGTACTAATAACATTCTTTGTATATAAGGGCCGCCCCCAACGTTGAGAGCTCTTAAAATGTTTAACAAAGAGATCTTTACTACGAAAAGAGCTCTTACAAATAAAAAATGTATAGAAATTTCATAGAAATTCTACTGTAACAGAAATTTAAATGGGATAAAGAATGTTAATAGATTATTCATATAAAAATATGAATAACTAATAAACATTTGGAAGCTGTTCAATCTCTAAAAAGTTTTTAAAAACTGTAATTAATCTGTGAGCGATAAAATCACACTTCATAGGAATATTCAAAACCACTAATGCTTTAGAGACTATAACTCATTTATCAAAGTCTTATTTGACAGTGACCATATGTACTTTGCTCAAAATACTAAGGATCTGAAATGATCTAATACACATGTCACTAACATACTTATTCTCACTACTTTAGGGGCACCAGGGTGGCTCAGTCGGTTAAGCATCCAACTTCAGCTCAAGTCATGATCTCACAGTTTGTGAGTTTGAATCCCGAATCAGGCTCTGTGCTGACAGCCCAGGGCTTGCTTTAGGTCCTGTCTCCCTCTCTCTGCTCCTCTCCTACTCCCATGCACATATGCACGTGTGTGCGCACACACACACACACACACACACACACACACTCTCTCTCTCTCTCTCTCTCAAAAATAAACATTTAAAAAAAAATCACTACCTTAAATTAACACAAAGCAACATGGCATCAAAGAAATCAATCAGGGAGACTGCCAAGTGCTTCAACCTTACAAAGTATTTCTAATACACACAATGAATCTCCCACTATTTACATTTACAGGTGACCTTTCAAGACATGAAGGCAATTAAGTTGTCAAACGCTTGCCTCATTCATGGAAATGGGTTTGGTAGGATTTTTTTTTTCTCCTTCAAAACAGCTTCTTAAAACCAGGAGATAAACAGGGGCCACAGCAACAGAAAAGGAACAGAGAGAGAAAAGTTTCACGAAGGGCCTCAAAGACCACTGGGTCTTTGTACTCCCTGAGTGAGGTAGGGGAAACAGAAAGCACTTCCTTTCAAATTCCTTTTCTCAGAGTGCAGTGCATCCTAATCGTCTCAAAATGTCTATGTCGTCTTCCTGCGGGAGTTAAGAACATCCTTCCTAGAAATATAATTAGGAAGGATTAGCTGCTGCATTAAGAGGCTTTGAACAAATTAAGGAAGAATGATGTCTCACTTTAGACTCTGTCCATCAAATCTCCAAATACCAGCACTTGGCAAAACCCCAACATCCGGCAAAGAAATAAGGCAGTGCATTTCACAAGCAGTAAAAGTGATGCCCATGTCAAGAAAGCCCCAAGATGAGAATTGTTTAAAAATAAACTCCCTGTCCATGGCAGACGGTCCAATTAATTTTTAAAGATGTGAGAACGGCATCTACATTGGTAACTAACAATAAAGAAATAACTGTCACATTTTCTCCTTGAGACAGAATACATTTTGATAAGTGAATTTTGATCATTTTGAAAATAAAAAACATTTCATCAAACAACAGTGTTTTACTTGAAAACTCGAGAAATGACTCAAGTTTTTCATCTCTCCTCTATCTTTCTTAGGTTTGGGGCTTCAAAAATACCGTGCAAGTTTTTTCATTAATTTTGATAACAGAGAGTCAGACAGACGATGACATATAAAAAACAGCAAGGAGATCATAGTATAAGAGGTCAGGTTCAAGTCACAGCTCTACTACTACCCATGTGACTCTAGGCAAGACATTCATCCCTTTAAGTGATAAAATTTTATGATCTGTGCTGGATGAAGATACTGGAAGATGGAAACAAGATCGTACCTAATACATTCTCATTCTAGTTCCCATTACACTCAGCTCTCAAAAGGGACAAATACCCAGGATTAACTCTTTACAAAGACAGTGATATTGATAAAATATTTCTTTGTGTTTTGTTGAGAGCTAACTTGGTCAATTATAGAACTCTGGAATCCTATGAACTCTAAGTGAAAAATGATTTCACGCTAAGTGAAAAATAACTCTCAATGAAAAATAATTAAACTTTGCCTGCACATCCCGGTTTGCTGTCTGAAAACTGAGCCAATCTTGCGTCAAGGTGCAAATCACTTAATATTTAATTAAATACTCATGAGTACTAACGAGTCTTCAAGCTCATAAAATGCAATTTTCAGTGTCAGTTTCAGTAATTTTCCCAAGAGACTGGCTGCCTGGGCTTTGCTGCCATATTTTTTTTCTTGCTAATGTGCCTCACATCTATCACAGGCATCCTAGGAAGTGCTAGGAGCAAGAAGACTTGGAAGTGAAAAGGTCAAGAAGAGAAGATCCAGAGAACTAGAGCCTGACCAAAGAAAAACAGCCAGAGATACACAGCAAGCGAGTCCTACTGCCGCCTGGAAGTGCCAGAGAAGGACAGGATGCCAGGGCTGACTACTGCCCCAGAATGGAGTGCATTAAGACTGAGAAAACTTTTGACTACTCTCATCAGTGACTCATTCAACTGGTCCCTTCTGATTACTTTCAGGAAACTGAGGCAGCTTAGCTGATGGGCTAGTATTTGCATTCCTGCATGGTCAGACTTTCGGATCCAGAGCAGTCATAATATACATTTGCATTCACCAAGGAAGCACTGCACCAAGAAGAGTAAATCACACGGAATGAAATGAATGTTATGAAGGGAGCAGATGGGGAAATAGGGGTCATGAGAGCACCTTTGAGGGAGTAACAGGTGTCAGGGAATGTTTCCCAGAGGAAACTGAAATCAATAAAAGAAACAGGTGTTAACAGGGAAGAGGAGCGTGTGCAAGGGGAGGCAGTAGGTTGCAGACGGACAAAATGTGTCAGGAAGGAGCTGGACAGGGTTAAGGAGCTGCCTGGGACATGGTGACAGGTTGGTGCCTGTGTATGATGACAATCAGAGGATAAGAGTCTGATGTCCCAGGAAGGGAGAACTCATCTCTATCCTCAGAGCACTGAGAAGCCACTGAAGGCTCTTATGCAGAACAGGGCGAGATGAGATTTATGTTTTGAAAAGATCCCTCCAGTTGTGGACTGGACTTCATACTCAATAAAATCCGAAGCACCGGGGATACAAGGGACAGTCAGAGTTTTTCCACTTTCCACCCCACTCATGGGAGAACCCACCTAACTCTGGTGGGCATAGGACCATTCACCAACCCACTACTAATTTCCATCCAGTCTTCCCAGTCCCTCCTGCTATCCTGCATAAACACATCAACAGCTTGTCCAGAAATAGCAGTCCTGAAAAATGAGAGACATTTTTTCCTGGATTAGTAAATTTAGGGTTTCTTTTCTCCATAGTGTACAAGTAGACATTCTTTCCCCTTAGAAGTTCCTGCCTCTGGGAGCATAGGATTGGCTATTTCTGCCAGGACATCTCTAAGGCATTTGAGGAACAGATAAAAGAATAAAAAATACACTCGACATTGAGAACCATAGTGAAAACATACAAACTCTAAGCATGTTTACAAGTTAACTTTGTGTTTTATTTCCTTAAGCATATTTTGCATAATATGAGCTGTACTGTCTCCTCCCTCACGTAAGACTCACATCTTCTAAGTTATTTATTCTGATCCCAGGCAACTCTGGGGCAGAGGGCCACTATAAAAATTTAGTCTTAAAATTAAGTCTACACTTGCTTGAACATAAACTAAATGTTAAGCCAAGGAAAACAAGGAAAGAGGATTTAGTGCAACCCTAGGGGCACCTTGGAAGGATTCAAGGGCGGTATCCATGGAATGCCAAACATATCCAAATGCAAAGAGGAATTTTTCCTATAATCTACACAACACCCAAAGTCAGGCTCTAAAAAGTATTCTTGGGTTTGGAATGAACCATGCAGGCCAGGGCTCAAGTACATGGTCCCATGCGTCCACCACGTTGCGTTCTATCCCAACTGCTTATCAGTGGATTCATGTGTGTTTCCATTCCAGTTCCATCACCAGTTTGCAGGAGGTCCTCTGACAACTAATTCATTTCCGGGGCACAAATTTATTTCAACAGAGAATAGTCATACAGGAAATACATTATCAGGCTCAAGAACCCCAACCTAACTATTGAAGGAAGAGACATTTCTAGCCCTCTCCCCACTCCAAGTCTGCCCACCCCTTCCCAACTCCCCCCAGGAGAACTGCAATCAGAGCCCCAAGGCCACTTTGTCTAGTGGTTGGGGCCGTTGGATGTCAAAAAATACTTGTTTATGAGTGGTGTTGACTTTTCAGTCCCTAGCTCCATGAGACTAAGGGCATAAAGACAGCCAGGGCCCCTCCTACTGCCTGGCCATCTCTAGGCTCTTGGTTTTCCCCTCTTCCAGCCACCACAAGTGCTTGAGGGTGCTGGTCCCAAGATTGCAAAGAACAGTGGGGGCACATTTAGACCTTCAATCTACGTGAAGGGCTTAAATCTAACTTTTATCAGAGTTATAAGGACTGGCTATACTATTAATTGAAGGGTACTCTGATGATTATTTACTATCCCTTGCAATTATAGCTCACTCTTGAGTATCAGAAAAGATCAGCAAAACAAGATTGGGTACTTGATAAAATGCTCTAATAGCCAGAATAATGGCCCCTCGAAGACATCCACATCCAGAACCTATGAATATGTTAGGTTGCCAGGCAAAGGGAAATTAAAGTTGCAGGTGAAATTAAGGTTGCTCATCAGCTGACCTTGAGATGGGGAAAGTACCCTGAATTATCCAGATGTGCCCAATTACAAGTGTCCTTAAAAGTGGAAGAGAGGGGCACCTGGGTGGCTCAGTTGGTTGAGCATCCGACTTCAGCTCAGGTCATGATCTCATAGCCCACATCACGCTGGGCTCTGTGCTGACAGCTAAGAGCGTGAAGCCTGCTTCGGATTCTGCGTCTCCTCTCTCTGCCCCCTCCCCTGCTCATGCTCTGTCTCTCTCTCTCTCTCTCAAAAATAAATAAACATGAAAAAAAAATTTTAAGTGGAAGAGAAAAGAAGAGGAAGAAGAGAACTGGCATTGAATAAACACTCAGTAAATATTAGCTGCTATTATAATTATGACACAACACCAAAACAGCAGCCTAATTGCTAGCAATTAAATGGGGAGCAAACTCTAGCCCAGCAGCTGCCCCTTTTAATTGCACACTTTGAGTTTCCAATTCCTGATGTTATCTTTCACCAGAACTTAAGCCCAGTCAGTTCTATCTCAAAACTCTTGGTCAAGCCTTCCCCGTGGTACTCTGCAGGGTACACACACGGAAACACACAAGTGAGCTCCCCTACCCTCCTCTACCTCCCCCACCCCCATCCAGCGTACTCTTCCTGCCAAGTCCCACTCAGGAGAAAAGGTTCCTTTCTCCCGGCTCCTCAAACACCATCTCACCCCACTATCTTCCCTACGTGCATGTTTTTTTTAAAGCAACAGAACAGCGCTGACCAACAAATACTAGTATGATCAAACTTTGCACAATGGATTATGAAGTCCCTCTCAAACCTTGACATTGCCATGTCCAATTGGGCTTGGTTTTCTGATGAATTCGCAAAGGTCTTCTTCTGGAATTCCCACACATGCCTACCTACAGCATTTTTCCTAAGAACCAAAAACTAGAAAAATTCCAAACATCCATCAAGAGCGGAACAAATAATAAATTGTGGTATACTCGTATGATGAAATGATCTTTGGCAACGTAAATGTGAACAACAGTCACACACAACCACACACGTCAACCTCAGACATAACAATGAGTGAAAAAATACACGTTATGGGATTCATTTATACATACATTGTTGAGAAACTGACTTCTGGTGTAAGAAGTCAAGACAGCAGCTTGGGAAGGAGGAAGAGGTCCGATCTGGAAACAAGGGGTCTTTGTCGTGCTGTCAGTGTTCCACTCTTCGACGTGTACAGTCCATGCAGGAGTGTGTTATCACTTCGGGATCGTCATGAGGCTGTGTGCACTTGAGTATACTCTTCGGTATGTAATTTTAATTGCACTTCAATTGTTTTTAAAAGTTTAAAGTATGCATATAAAATGATAAAAATCAGTCACTAGTTCCAATTGTGAGTTCTCACCCATCCCTAAAGTGTCATAAAGTGAACACTAAAATCCTTGGACTGAGTTCCCCTACCCTGAAAGGACTGAGTTCCTTTTCTTCAATTTTCTGCCACTTTGCCTTTTTTTTCTACATCATCAAGTAGCATCAAAACCTTCATCGTATAGACATGTTAGGTCAATCAGACACAACAGGAATATGAAGTATTCTGCAAAACTGTGCAGAGCTTTACAAAGGCAGACAGTATATTCCAAGAGAAAAAGGTAACTTCTTGCAACATAAGTAGGTATTCATGAAAGAATACTCAGACAAGGATTTAGACTTTTTTCTCTAGAAAAACCTCAAAAAATGTATTAAACATTTATCGTAGCCCTTCTGTGTACCTATGTCAATAAAGAGACAAAAGACTGTGAAGTAAGTGTTGTGACAATGGGGAGTGGAGGAAGCATAGAAAGAACCCCGTAGGAAGATCAGCGGTGGGGGGGCAGGGGGGTGGGGATGGGGGTCAATACTGCAAGGTCCCCCCTCTACTCTGAGAGATCCAAACTGAGAGATCCTTTGGGGAAAATACCCATTCGAGTCCTGATTACTTCCTTGCTTTTTAAATAAGTTCAACAAAGATCCCAATCTCAACTATCATGTACAAAAAGCCTAAAACTTCTCCCAAGTTTTAACTACTGGTGTAGTTTTTATAATGAGTTGGGGTTTTTCCCACCTATTGGGATAGTATGAGAAAGTCCAAATAAAGGGAATGAGCTTACATTTTATTGTTGCTGTTGCTGTTGCTGTTAATTAGGAGAGAATATTACACCAAGCTTCCCACCCCTGTAGATATCACAGCATATAGTTTGTGGGTTTTTTTAAAGACTCACAACCACAGCGCCCGGAAGCTAAGAGTGGGGCAGAGATAAAGGACAGGGGAGCACCCTCTCCTCCACAGCATAAACATCACTCAACACTGCTTCCTATCAACCAACCCATAGTAAATGCAGAGCATTCAGTTCTCAAGAACTTTGAAAATGGACCCCATCATCCCAATGTGGATTCTAAAGAGTCTTGCCTATATTTAGAAAATATCTGGCATACTATGAGCTCACTTGATAAATATAGAATGCATGTGAATTACTCCTGTCTTTTAAAAGAACATTTGCTCACTTGCTTCTTTTCTCTTCACCGCATCCCTGGGACGAAGAGAATGAAGGAGAGGGATAAGTCGGTGCCATCACATAAATGCAGTCCCCTCACCTGGTCTGAGACAGGACAAAACTGATTGTTCCAGAGAAACTAAGCACCATCCTTTCTAACATCAGGACACCATAAGATGATGAAAAGAGCCATTACCAGGGAAGACAAAAGACAGGACACATGTGAGCTCCCTAGATAGATTTGACATCCATATCCTGAGTAAAACCAGACTTCCTTCTCAAGCTCAAAGACAAGGGACTGGGGTCCAGTGTCTCTGGCAAAAGCGCTTCCTCCTTATACCACACAGATAACAGCTCCCCATTTGGCAAAGCAGTGGTCATTTGTACCAACATTCTCTAGTGACCAAAAGACATTAAGAGCTCAAGAATGCCTCTCATGACCTCCACCTTGTGGTTCCATGGTCAGTGCCTATAGCATCCATCATGACGAACAAGGATAAAGACAGACCTTTCACACAAGTCAAAACAGTCTCAGTGAGCAGCACTAGGGGCTGACGACAAACTTTTATGGGCAACTTCAATATATGTGTGAATGATGACACTGACAGGTGGTGAGAAAGCTCTGGAAAGCTGAACCGTTTTTGAATTTTGCTCCTTAGTGGAGTCTCCCAGCTAGGAGTTATAAGCATTAACACCTTTTTGCATATAGGACTAAAGACAGACAGTGGAGATACATCTGCGACCTAACAGTGGCAATTCTTCCACAAATACACATACAGCTGCATGTGAGTAACATCTACAGGATACAATTTGAGAGTAACCTGAAGGGTTAGTACAGACCTTCTAGACTCCATTATTATCAAGTAAAAGTTCAAAGCATCAGAAGTGACTGCCAAGATCTGTATACAAGATAAGGCATCACGTGGTGTTCTCGTTAGCTCATGAAGAATCTGTGATGCGACCCACAAAACTGGAAAAAGGAACACCTCAGTAATAAACCTTCCATGAAAAGCATGAATGAAACTACCAACTACAGCGATGAGTACTGCCAGAATGCCCCAGCCAGGTCTTTTCAAACCAGTACCTGACCAAGTGCCCAGCTGTTAGCCACTGACACCCACTAATGGGGTAGAGAGGATAATCCTGGCAATTCATCCATAAAGCTGTGTCAGAAAGACCCCCATGCCCCTCCTTTCTCCCACAGTCCCAAGTCTGGATCACACCTCATTCTCTCTACCTTTGCCTCCCACATTCCATGAGGTGCCAAGGCTTTTAATTTATAGTCACTCCTGAGTTCACCTCCTTCCTCTACATTACCAGCACTGCTACACCTGTTACAGAGTCATCTAATTACCTCTAAGTCTAACCCACTGCAGATACTACAGCCAGATGAATCTTCATTCCAAGGCAGGAAAACACCACAGTATTCCTCCCACTTGAAATTTTATTTTGGTTTGTTGTTGTTGTTCTTGTAGTTACTCTTCCTTACAGAAAATATCAAAAATAGAGTTCTGGGGGTGCCTGGGTGGCTCAGTTGGTTAAGCATCCGACTCTTTCTTGATTTCAGCTCAGGTCATGATCTCATGGTTTGTGAGATCGAGCCCTGCATTGGGATTCTCTCTCTGCCCCTCCACTGTGCAAGTACCCGCACTCTCTCAAAATAAATAAACTAAAAATAAAATAAAATAGAGTTCTGTACCTCCATGTACCCATCATCCAGCTTCAGTAATTATCCCCTCAGAGCCAATCTTGTTACCTCTGTACCTCAACTCGCTGAATAATTTCAAAGCTCATACATCAAACAATTTCATCTGCAAATACTTTAATATCATTCTCCTTACATAACTAGAAGTCCTTCACCACAGCCCCCCCAAATCAACAATCATTTCTTGTATCATTAAATTTCCAATGTCTAGATTTTCATGATTCTCCTATACATCATCATCATCTTTTACTTTTATTTACAGTTTGTTTGAATCAGGATAGACACAGTCCAAACATTGTGATTAGTGAGTTCCTTAAAAGCCTCTTCTAAACTATAGTTTCCCTCTCTATTCCTTTTTTTTTTTTTTTCTATCTTGCTTTGTTGTCTCTTTTTGGAATGGTTTTGTGGAAATCTTAAGTGTTTACCTTGGTTTTTAACCAATCCTTACAACCTTTTATTACCACTAGTCTGCATCTATATTAAGTTCCAATCAAATCGTATCCTAAATGTGGTCTTTTTAAAATATGTCTAAAAACTCTTTGATATTCACACCTTCAAACAGAGCAGCTTAATTTCATTCCCTTTGAAAGAGTGCATTTGACTTAGTGACTCACTTCTAATGAGTAGAATAAGGTGGAAGTAAACGTGTATATCTTTAAGACTGACAACCACAAAGGCACTGTGGCATTCTCCTTGCTCTCTCCAGTGTGGGATCACTGGCTCCAGGAGAAGCCAGTAGCCGGCCATGTTATGAGAACTCTCAGGCAGTTCTGCAGAGAGATCCATGAGTAATCTCTTTCCAGGAGGGAAGCCTCCTGCCAATAGCCACGGACTTGAGTGAACTTGGCAGTGGGTTCTCCAGCCCTAGTGGAGTGGCCCCTGCTGACTGCAACCTCATGAGAGATGCTGAGGCACATCTCCCAGCTAAGCACCTCCTAGGTTCCCCACCTGCAGAGAATGTCAGACAATAAATGTTTGTTTCAGGCTGCTGAGTTTTGGGTGATCTGTTATACAGCAGTAGGTAACCAATATGCCATGCTTTCTTTTTTTTTAATGTTTATTTTCTAATGTGAATTTATTTTTTAAAAAGAGACAGAGCACAAGTGTGGGAGGGGCAGAGAGAGAGGGAGACAGAGACTCTGACACGGGCTCCAGGCTCTGAGCTTTCAGCACAGAGCCCGAAGCGGGGCTCGAACTCACAAACCATGAGACCATGACCTGAGCCAAAGTCAGACGCTTAACCAATGGAGCCACCCAGGCGCCCCACTAATATGCCATATTTTCTGATGTCACATCATTGCCATTCCTGGAAATGCCCTTCCCATCCAGTTCTTTGTGTCCAAATTTAACCATCTTTTCAAGCTCGCCATCTCCAGAGCCATCCCTGGAACCTCCACTTCCCCAACACTCCAAAATCTGGAAACAATTGCTCCTTCCTTTGATTTCCTCAAGAGCTCTGTATCTGGTTCTAAATCAAACTGTCTAAAACTAACCTGGCCAAAGGTAAAACCAATTCAACTACTACTCACATACCTAAAATGTGTAGTTTTAACATCACAGTCTTCCTAAATTAACTGTTGCTTCAAACGTGCCAGGCACGCACTTGTCTTCACGGTTCATGCTCTCACATCCTTCAAGCCTTTGCTTACATGTGACCTTCCCAGTTGGGTCCTCCCTGACAGCCTATTAAAACCACCAGAGATCTCATGTCTTCCCACCCTGCACCCACCCAGCACTCTCCATCCATTCCCGCAGGTTTACTTTCTCCTACAGCACTTCTCACAGTGTTCTCATCATACCACTTCCACCTGTCTCCCACTTTGCAGGCTGAAAGCTCCAGGGAGGCTGGCATTTTGTGTATTCGTTCAGTGCTCCAGCCTGAGGCCCTAGACAGTGCATGCCCAGGACACGGAGTGTGCTCCACAACACCTTGCTGGATAAGAGATCAATATGGCTTCATACACCATGTAAGAGATGTAATGCTCAATACACAATTTGAGGGGCACCTGGGGGGCTCCATCAGCTAAGCCTCCAACACTTGGTCTCGGCTCAGGTCATGATCGTGCAGTTTGTGAGATCAAGCCCCGCGTCGGGCTCTGTGCTGACAGTATGGAACTTCTTTGGGATTCTCTCTCTCCTTCTCTCTCTGCTCCTCCCCTGTTCTCTCTCTCTCAAAATAAATAAAAAACATTTAAAAAAATAAACATTTTGATATCTTAGGTATCTTTGTGTCTACAAGCACTTTAAGGAGGCTTAACCAATCTCCTTCTTCAATAGATAAAAACAAAGCAAAACAAAACGTTGAAACTCAATCTCCTTCTTCGATAGATAAAAACAAAACAAAACCTTGAAACATCCCAAAGCAGTCAATCTTAAAAAAAGATGACTTAAGAATTATTACATTTCTTAAAAGTAGCCAAAATAGCCCTATCATGTATGCTCCTTGGCAGTTTGATTAAGTAGGATTTCAGGTGATTATAGATCATTACCTAAATTCACCTGTGGGCCAACTGCACCCCTCCTGCCTTTGTGTCCCTCACATGTTACAGCTCATCTATCATCTCAAAACCTCCTTAAATGCAGAAGTGGATCTTTTACATCTTCATACTCCAGATAACAGGGCAACCTATAAGCGTTCATTAAGAAAGTATCAAGATCGGGATGCCTGAATGGCTCAGTCCATCAAGCATCGGACTCTTGATTTCAGCTCACAGCTGTGAGAACGAGCCCCAGGTCGGACTCCATGCTGAGCGTGAAGCTTGCTTAAGACTCTCTCTCTCCCTCTGCCCCTCTCCCCCACTCGCCTTCTCTACAATAAAAAATAAAATAAAATAATCATTTAAGAAATGGTCAGAATTGTTAGCACCTTGGGCCACCCCTTCTCCTTACCCAAAAGCACATCACAGGCACACCCACACACACATGCCCTGTAACAATGCCATGGCGAAAACTATCTTCATTCAGAAGATGAAGCCTCTGAAGCAAATGTATCCACGGACTTATTTTTCCAAAGCAATGTTAGAACTGAAACCTTAGCCACCTCTTTGACTCACAACATTCTTGTCTAAATTATACTGCTGCTACCAAAAAAAGAAAAAAAAAGTTGAATCATTTATCTGACTTCTGACATATGGTTCCTACTAACAAGCCATACACACACACACACACACACCACAGAGGGTCAAATTCTAACAGTAGATGGTGATATTCAAGATGAAGGATGTCGCTTGTAAATTACTTCACAGTTTATGTAAGTAATAACGCTAGAAAAAAATCGTTGCAATGCACAGTAACCTGACTCTTGATTGCCGAGGCAAAGTTCAACACAGAATTGCTCTTTGTTTTTAAGATCCAGAACAATGCTGGAAAAGAGATGTCTAGCTATGATATAATCAAAGCTTTGTGTCATTTCAAGGATACACAGTTACATTCATGTTCTGGCACAAAAAAGCACCACTATATTTTAGAGAAAGGGTCAGCAAACTACAGAGCTCAAGGGCCAAAGGTGGCCCATCGCCTGTTTTAGTACAACTGACAAGCTACGAATTTTTATATTTTTACATTTTTTAATGGTTGGGGGAGAAACCAAAAGAAGAAGAAGAAGTCACATGGGTGGCGTGTGAAATTTATACGAAATTCAAATTTCAGGGTCCGTCAATAAAATTTTACTGGATCAGTCACACTCATTCATTTATGCATCATCTATGGCTGCTTTTGTGCTACAACGGCACAAGCGAAAAGCTGCAACAGAAACCCTATGTCCCACAAAGCTGAAAATACTTATTACCTGGCCCTTTACAGAAAAAGTTACCACCCTTCAGGGCATGGAAGCTGAATCCTGACCGCCTCTATTTAAAGCCTAACGTTTGTTAATATTACTCACTTATTAACTGTGTTGTGTGACCTTGACCAAATTACTTAACCACTCTGCCAAAAACCTCAGTTTCCATAGCTGTAAAATGAGGTCAATAACAGCACCCACCTTATGGGGTCACTGCGAGTTGTGAATTAATAATACATGCAAAGCACCTGAAATAGTCCTGGGCACAGAGTGAGCCACTGTTGAACACCGGCTGGAACCATCATCCCTTCTTGCTCTGGAACGTGTTTTCCAAACACGTGCCACCAAGGTGCTTAGACTTCAAACTAGCCCCACAAACCTACTCACCAAGGTACAAGTGAAGAATGAGACAACAAGAAAGGAAAGAAAAAGCAGAATGAAGAGGGGGGAGCAGGGGATAAGAAGTGAAAGGAAAAAGCAGGCAGACCCCACTCAGCAGGGACAGTAGGTGGCCTACTCGAAGGGGAAGTATAAATTAGGATAATTTCATCTACACTAGCAGATTAAATAACTTCTGTGGGCTGACTGGATACTAATCACCATGTGGAAGCTGTCTCTAGGGGGGAAAAGTATTCACAATTCCCAGCAAGTGACTTATAAATGAACCGCTGGGTCAAGCCCATTTCCAAGTGGAGAACTTCCTGTATTTTACATTCCTAGACAAATGACAAGTGAGAGTTGTGGCACACTCTGCATCTTGTGATCCATGTCTAGTAGCTATTTAAAAGGAAACCATGTGTGTAAGGACCCTGTGCAGCCCAGGAGCCCCTCCTCGGGCCCCTCGGAGGAGGCCAGGGGTAAGCAGTCTTAGCCAGGAGTCCTCATTGTGTTCAGAATGGCGCTTACTTCCAAACGCTAAGAAAAAACCCTGTTCCCATAAATAGAACACGAGCTCATTCACCAAAAATGGACGTGCGTGGCAACTGGGAGGTAAACATGGTGTTAATAGAAGAGACACTTAACCTGCTACCGAGGTTGGGAAACGCTCTTTCCCAGGGCTCTCATCTGGAATATCTTCTCTACGCAAAGCTGAGTTCCTGCTGTTTCCATGTATCTTTACAAATTGCACTGTTTCCTTTCTTCAATTATTATTTCAAAACCCTAGACACTTCCCCCACCCCCAAAAGAATTGTTGTAACACTCACAACTGCACCAGAAACAACTCTCTTTATTCTTCCAGTCCAACCTTGATCCCTCTAACCCTCACTACTGCTTTGGTTCATGCTTACAGTCAATCTTTCCTGCAGAGGCTAAACACACATACCAAATATGTTCAAAAGACGTGATGGAGAAGCATGACATGTAAAACCTTAAAGAAAGAAGAGACATTATTACCCAAGTGATTTCTACCAATTGTGCAGGAAAGGCAGAGTGATTGAAAGCAATCACCCAGGACAGCAATTAAGATGCTCCTGAGTAGAGGCAAGGTAAAAACACTCACTGAGAATGAATCTGCTGGGACAGTCCTACGGAAGGCTTCGGCTTGAGGGTCAAGGTCATCTGGGCCACAGGACTGACTCTTGGAAGAGTGTCTGCCTTCTTAGACGAAGTGTGCTTTGCTGCTTGCTCAGGAGGGACCCAGGAGGAAGCAGCCGCAAGACTCTGCCCTCCAAAGCCTGGGGATGAGGTGTCCTGGGCAGCTGCTGTCTCACAGGCTTTGCCCTTGGTCCCCGGTTTACACACACAGAGTTGAGGCCGGAGACACATCCCTCCATTCTGGCATGGTGGAACACAGCTTGCTGCAGGGAGACAACAGAAGACACAACTCTGAAGAAAAGCATTGGAGACTTAACAAGTCCTTCCAAGGGCTTTTAACATCAGCACCAGAATGCTCTCCAATAAAATAAAACCTTACTTAAAGACATGATGACAAGGACAACAATGATGACGATGATAGCTAATATTTATTAATGGCTTCCCAGGTGCCAGGCGGTTCTAATACGTATCGACAAATTGAACGCCACCCCCCTCCCCAGCAACCGCGGTAAGGAGAGGTTTTATTTTGCCTGTTTTACTGATGAGGAAATAGACACAAGGGTTATGTAATTTGCCAAAGGTCACACAACTATGAGTAAATAGAAGAGGTGGGACTTGAATCCAAGTGAACTGGCTCCAACATCATCTTTCTTTTGTTTTTGCTTTTGTGTGTGTGTTTTTCAACGTCATCATTCTTAACCACTTCATTAGAGCTGCCTCTCAGAAATGCACCAGAAATGCATCAGCAATGGAAAACTTAAGAAAATGCTTTGCCTTTCTTTTTAAATTGTGCTCAGTGGCTTAAGTTTAAATTTCAGGTACCCAAATAAGATGTGATAAGCCCAAGTCCAATCCCCAACCCCAAAAAAGTGCTACAAATTTCATCTTGCATAAGCTATCGGAGCCTGGAGTGACTGACTCAGAAATGCAGACTAACTCACTTTTTTGTTTTTACATGACAGAAGGATACAGAGGTTGAAAATCATCCAGATACACTTTTATACTTCTGTTTTCAAAAAGCCAGTGCCCTGTACACCATTCCTAATCTTACAGTGAAAGGCAACCAAGAAGAAGCAAGCCCTTTATCTCCTATTTGCTAGGATGCACGTACTCGGAATCACAAGACTTGTGGCCAGAGTTTCAAAGTTAGCGGGGCTACGGGTCATGGGTAAGTGGGTTTCATCACAGGCAAGGTCCCAGAGAAGTTGAGATGTTATCAACTTAAATTTCATTAGGTTAATGTTATATAGGCTGATGGACAGGATTCCTTCAGTTTATGTGTCCAAATGCACTCATTTACACCAACTGATTTTGTTATCAGTCCACTTTTGACTTAAACTAAACCCTTGGTCCTCAAGCAGATCATACTACTACAACACCCATAAAATGAAATGCCAGATTCAGTCCATAAACATTTACAAAATAGATGAGGGATATGAACAAGAGGAAGCTTAACTATGGATGAGCCAAATGACCAAGACCTAAAAGCCCTTTAACCTCCTGATTTTCTATAAAAGAGAGAAGCAGCTTTCCCATCTTCCTACAATATGATTCCGATTAGTTATAGAAAATAATGGTAAGAAATGACTGTCAAGTGTCAGAATAGGCTGACAAATTTTCCAAAAGTGGGAAGGGATTCTTAAAAAGCAAAGAAAAATGCAACCAGCTCCCTACGTGACCTTAGCTTGTTATTTAACCTTAACCTCTGTACCTATACATGTTTGGGGGCAGGAGGGCAGTAACTGCTTGTTCTAAAACGGTCCCCAAGAGCTCTTCCCAAATTAGGCTTCTAGAATTCTAAGTCCAAAACTATGCACTTCCAGGGTTCAGGATTCTAATTTATCAGCATTTTCCGGGCCAACCAATGATCATTGGGTCCCTACTCGGCCATGGTTATTTATGGAATGTCACAGAAATGGAAATGGGCTCCACCCAGAGAGAACAGAAGTGGCCACGAGGGAGGACAGGACGGGGCTTTCAGAGCTGAGCCTCTGCCAAAGATCACCCCCCCAAGCACTTTCATGTATACATTCTCTTCATGCTTTCAATTAGAAACATGTTTCATTTTAACATCTGAGAATGATTTCCGCTTCTTCTCCCTCCCAAGGTGTGCTGCAAATGTCCCCTCATCTACCAGGAAGGCTGCACAGAGCAGCGTACGAAAGTTGGTACCCAGATGGGGGCCAATCATGAAATTTTCCAAAATACCACTGAGGATATACAACCAGAACCTGTCTTTAGGAGGACAAAGAGGGATTCGAAGCGTCAAAGGGTAGAGATATTTTAACTCTACAAATTTGGTAGCATGTGAGAGGCAGGGACCTTAAACTTATAAAAACTTTCTACCATAAGAGAAAGAACATGTTATAGAGTAGTGTGACTATATATGATACCACCCTTCTGCAGTAAATGTTGAGAGAACAATAACACGGGGGCACCTGGGTAGCTCAGTCGGTTAAGCATACGACTTTGGCTCAGGTCATGATCTCACGGTTCCTGAGTTCGAGCCCTGGTGGAGCTCTGTGCTGACAGCCTGGAGCCTGCTTCGGATTCTGTGTCTCCCTCCTTTTCTGCCTCTTTCCCACCTGTGGTCTCTATCCGTCTGTCTCTCTCTCTCAAAAATGAATAACATTAAAAAAAAAAAAAGAATTAAAAACAAAAAAGAATAAGGAGAATGACAATTTTCCCTTCCACCTAACCCCCCATAGGCTCTGACAGCAGCTTCCTGGAGCATGCAGACAGGAGGGGCTGGCTGGACCTGGGTCAGGGAAGGGAGGGGTGGGACAGAGTCCCTCAATGCCAAGGTAAGCCCCTCACCTGCCATGAAAAGAAAAGCAAACCTCACGTCCTGCAACCACATTTTATCAAGCCGTTTCTCCTAGGAAACTGGGACTCCATGTCGTGGTTCTTGTGTGGCACTTGCTAAAGTGTGGTGCTTGGACCAGTGGCGGCAGCCGCCAGAAGCGCTTCAGAAGGGCACAATCTTCCATTGCCCCAGGTCTGTTAAATCCCAGACTGGAGTTCAGCAAACTGACCACCCTCTAGAGGAGTCAGATGCACACCCAGCTCTGAAAACCGCGGACATACGATGTTTGGAAACGGGCACTCTTCCACCAGCAAGTGTTTTGAGAATTTTTCTTAAACTCATTTTTTCTAAGTCCAGTATAATTAACATACAGTGTTATGTTAGTTTCAGGTGTACAACATCGTGATTCAACAATTCCACAAATTAGGATTTACATTTTTATAACTGCAAATTTGGTGTTTTCACCCCTACAATTGCATTTATTTTATTGAATTCTTGCTGTGATAAATGTGCTTGTTTTATGTTGCTGCCCTTTTATTTTTAATGCATAAAAAAAAAAACTTCCCATGTGACCAAATTCTCAAGATTATTATGGGTCCCTTCCAAAAGTTTATATATTGTCATCATCTACTTCATGGCCAATGCAAAAATTTGTAAGCACTTATGAGAAAACTGTTATTCTAACCGAGGCAATGAACTATGTGGAAAATTATAAATAAATGTTACAGAAGTATTTTAAAACCACTTTTTCCACCAGTCGATTCTGCATTTGCCCAGCCACAAGTAGTTCAACACAATAAGTAAACACTACATCAAGATATTATCAGTGGGGTGGGCAGTGGTTTTCAGGCTTTGCCACACATTAGAATCACTTGGGGAGCTTTTAAAACTCTCAAAACCCAGGGCTGACACCAGCCTCTGAATCAGAATCTCTGGGGGAGGGGATCAGACATCAGTTTAGGTTGCTTTTGTTTTTGTTGTTGTTGTTGTTTTTCTTAAACTCTCCAGGTGATTGCAACATGCAGCCAAACTTGAACAAAATCCTAATCCAGACTTGCTGACAGATTGGGTTTCATAAAATGCAGCTCTTTGGATTTTTTTTTCTCCTTTGTTCAAAAACTTTCAACCCAAATTAGCTGCCTGTGAGATACATTAAAGACCCCCTGCACCTGGCCCAAGCCCCCCTTCCACCCTCACTGCCCCCTGCCCATCCCTACAGAAGCCCACCACTCCCCACCTCTGCACATGGTGCCCTGTCCCGAAACATGTCTCCCAAGCTCGTGCTCATGTGAAACCACCTCCTTCTCCATGAAGTACTTCTCAAATGCCCACCGGCCCCACCGTGATCTGTTGGACACCTGAACTCCTGTCCCCTTTTATCTTTCACATCACAGTCCCTATACTCTGCCACATGTCATTAATGATCTCAACAAGTTCTCTTATGTCCCGAATGAGATTATAAACTCAGGTCCATTAATTGGCTTACGTAGAATTTCCAGTACCCTAGGATGGAAGCTTTAACCTCATCTTGGTCCACTAACTGGTGTGAAAGCAGAGCCACACCTTTCCAAAGGATGCTGGGAGTTGACGACATCTGAAAAGGGAATACAATCAGTGGGCTCCTAATCCGCTCCATGATGACGTCTAAACCTCCAGGCTTCATTTGCAAGTTGCATCTTCGATCAAATCTCCAATCCTCCAAAGATGTTTTTAAACACAAATTAATATTAAAATATACTCTGCTAATGTAGAAGATCTGTAGTGGCATTAAACAATCTGCAGTTAAAGAAACCATCTCAGAAGCCCAGATCCGATGTATTCTAGAAGAAGTTTGAAGGGATAGGACACTCTGAATAAAGCTGGTCAAGAATGAACAGAAGAGAATATCACAGGGCGCCTGGGTGGCTCAGTAGGCTAAACATATGACTTCATTCGGCGCAGGTCACGATTTTGTGGTCCTTGAGTTCAAACCCCACACTGGGCTCTGCTCTCACAACTCAGAGCCTGGAGCCTGCTTCAGATTCTGTATCTCCCTCTCTCTCTGGCCCTCCCCGACTCATGCTCTGTATCTCTCTCAAAAATAAACATCAAGAAAAAAAGAAAGAAAAAGAAAAGAAAAATCACAATGCACTGGTAGAAACTGTGACAAGTTACTAAACTTCCAGGGCAAAAGCATGTTAAGGAGATTAGCCTAAGAGGTTCAGATGCAGCGGAAACAAAAAAAGAGCTTCTGCAAGGTGCCTGCACACAGAGATAGCTCAGAGAACTGCAGACTGTTCCCTGAGCATTCACCTGATACCAAGCTGAACAGGGCAGGACACCATGAGGCCAAACTCCCCAGGACCTGTAAGGTGCAAATTCCCAATCCTGACCTGCCAAAGTCAAGACATTCAGTACAGCCCCCAGAATTAAACCCCTTTTGTTTATTAAAGTTTATTAATTTTGAGAGAGAGAGAGGGAGAGGCAGAGAGAAAATCCCAAGCAGGCTCCACACCATCTGTGCAGAACCCAGTATGTCAGATGCTTAACCAACTGAGCCACCCAGGTGCCCCCAGAATCAAAGCCCTTTAAAGAGAATAGCAAACCTGGATATCAAAATCAGGCAAGAAGAGTACATGAAAAGAAAGCTAACACACAAATCAGTTAAGGATACAGGTACAAAATACCTAAGTAAAATATTATTTCAGAAACAGAAAAGCAAGCAGAACTAATTCCAAAAATATAAGGATGGCTTTAATGTCAACAAATCTGTCTACGGAATTTCCCATGTTAGAACATTAAATGAGAATTTATCTCAATGAATGCAAAACAACTTCCAATAAAATTCATCACTTACTCCTAGTAACAAACAAAACTTTAGCCAACTAGAAATACAAGGGGATTTCCTTGTTCTGGTAAATAGGACCTACAGCAAATCCCACAACAAACAGCATACCAAAACATACAGCAAATACTACGAGGAAACTGTAGAAGCATTCCTATCAAAGTCAGAAACAAGTCTAAATGCCTATAATAGCCTCTAATAATTGATGTGGTATTGTAGTGTGCAGCTAATAGGACAAAACAAGAAAAAGAAATAAAAGGTCTAAGAACTGGAAGGAAGAAACAAATCTATCATTATTTTCAATTCAAGTAAGTGTCTACATAAATGATTGAAAAGACTGTACAAACTATTTTAAGTGATAATGTGGCACTGGTTTAGAGACAGAGAAACAGATCAATACAATATAACATAAAACTTACAAACAGACTAAAATATGGAGTTGTGCAAGGTGATGGAGGAGACATAATAAACGGGTACAGAAACAATGGACTACTTAGTGGTGTTGGAAAATAGGCATTTAACTAAAAGAATTAAAATTAGATCCCTCCAGGTGCCTGGGTGGCTCAGGTGGTTAAATGTCTGACTCTTGATTTCGGCTTAGGTCATGATCTCACATCTTGTGAGTTCGAGCCTGGGGTTAGGCTCTGTGCTGGAGGTGCAAGTGTTAGCAAAGATTTAGGGAAATGGGAACTCAATTAAATACTACTATGTACTGCTCACAGGATATATTTTATACTCACCTCTGTAAAAAGCAATTCGGCAATAGTTAGTAAGGTTCTAATGTGAAAACCCTAATACCCAGTGATTTTACTTCTCTGCTGTCATGTGCTCAAGGAGACACATACAGGTATGTTCATGGCACACCAGTAACAGTAGGAAAATACTGATATCGATAAACTGTATTATATTCATACAATGAAATATTACACAGCAGTTAAAATCATGACCCACATCTGCATCTAGCTCCATGGAGGGATCATGAAAATAACATTCACTGAAAAAGTAAATTACATGATGATACTTTGGAATACTGTTTTTTGTATGATTGTAATAACTGTCCGTGTAATCTTTTAAACATATAAAACAATGCCAGTCATTTTTAATAGACCTATGAAATCAACAAAAGCATAAAAAATTATGTACCACATTCACACGAAATTCACGACAGCGATCACCTCTTGGAAAGAAGTAGAACACTGTAAGAGAAGAAAATAAATCACTTTACTGGCCCTTTTTTTTTTTTTTCCTTAGAAGACAGATGGGCAGGAGACAGACAACAAGGCTACTCAGCTCAGCTGTGCACAGTACCTACACAGGGATTTACTACTCCACCCTTTGTACTTTTCCGTGTATTTTTCTATTTTTTCAAAATCGAACTAATTTTTAAAAGCAATCCCGCAAAGGCAATTGAGAATTGAAGGCAGCTAAAACATGTTCCTTAATCACAGTGGTGCCAACAGGTGGTTCTAACAGGTAGGAGGCAGGTCAGTGTCAGAAAGCACCACCATGACCAGGATGAACTCAGTCCACAAACCCTGAGCTTGCAGAAAGCCGACGTCAAGACGTGGGTGAGTAGGATACACAGAGAAATCCTACTCTGTCCTGGCTGCCAGGTCGGTCTTCTGAAAAACCCCTTTCATCATTTGAAACAAATTCTCAGATTTCACCCCAAACAAATACTCTCTGATTTCTTCCATATTTGAATCCAACTCCAGTTGACAAGCTGATCCTTAAGTTCTTTAAAAGTTTGGTGATTGTATTTTTAGGAAGTAACCCATGCCCTGAAGCTCAGCCTCTATTGCTTTTAATTCTAAAAAAGTAACTCTTAGTTATATTTAAAACCCATCCCAGCCCACACAGGGCCAACAGTGTGACTATCTCTGCCCCTTGCTTTTCTCTCCAAACAAGTTGTAGCATGTCGACCACATGTGTCCCGCGGAGAAATGTGAGTCTAACTGTGTCTTCTGTGATCAGAGACAGCAGGTGAGAAATGGCTTTGCTGTGTGTGTCTTCACAGTAATTCCCAGCTGCCCTTTGAAGTTATTCAATAACACTAAGTGATATCAGATCACAAGAAACATAGCATGAGGTCACACATCTTGGTCTAACTCTGTCTGCTCCTTGTACCAAACCCAAATAAATGCTGGGCTTGCCTTGCAAATGTCTCCAGGTCAGCTTCCTCCAAAATCCCTAATGAGCAAAAAATATTAGCATAGCATCCCCATGCCTTTTCTATCCAGCCTTATGCAATAATGAAGAATTCCACATCACCGAATTTTGTACACAGGTGAACCAAGCACCAACACGTATAGTAACCCTTAGGGGGTTTGATCGTTAGGAAAAGCCACGTGAAATGCTTTAGGGCTGGGTGTGTGTGTGTGTGTGTGTTCATGTTCTCTCTCCAAGTCAGGCTATCAAGTAGCATAGGCTTTCTCCCCACTCTCTCCTACCCGGTTTGCTTTTGTAATCTACCCCCGATCCCAAGTGACAACTTAACCAAGCAGATAGTCAGATGGTTGTGCAGACAGTCTGCACCAATTATATGGAATGCAAGTCACAAAGGTTGTGTGTGGAATTTCCTGGCTTTTTTCAGGAGTTTAATGCCTTTGTGTCAAGTACGGAGCTGCCATCTGCCGAATTCCCCAGGAGCTGTGTTCTGCAAGGTTGAGGTTCTGGAAGCCTGAGCTCAGCAGGAGTAGCTTGTTACTATGTGATTTAATTTAAAATAGGTCGTCAACTGAGGCCAAACACACTCCTCCCAATGCCATCAATAACTGTGAAATCACTCATGGAATAGAACATAATTAAGTCGTAAGTCATGTAATGAAAAACCACCAGCAGTTTTTCTGGGTTCTGTTTCTGGTCTTATTACTGTCGTTTTATTAACATTTCTTAACTTTTTTTTTTTTTTTTAAGTCCGTGAGAAAAGAAAACAAAGTTAAAGATCTACAGTTTAGACTATATAAACATTTAATTAAAAATAGCAAAAGGAAGAGAAAAACCAGAAAAATATTTTCAGAAAATGCTATTATATAGAAAGAATAAAAGTCTTTAACAAGTTAAAGCCAAAAACTGAAGAAAAAAAAAAGGACAAAAATAGACAATAAAACAGAAGAAAATGCAATTAGTAAAAAACTTGTGGGGTAATATCCAAATTAATCAAGTCATCAAAAGAAATGCAAACTAGGGGCGCTCGGGTGGCTCAGTTGGTCAAGCATCTGTCTCTGATTTTGGCTCAGGTCACCGTTCAGGAAGTTCGAGTCCCGCATCAGGCTCTGCGCTGACAACATGGAGTCTGCTTGGGATTCTCTCTCTCCCTCTCTGCCTCTCTCTGCCTCTCTCAAACGTAAATAAATGAACTTAAAAAAAAAAATAAATGCCAACTAAAACAAGGAGATACAATATTTGGCTAGAAGTCACATAAAAGTATTAATACAAAGTACCACAAAGGTGGTAATAAAATGGCACAAGCCTTTTAAAAAGCAGTTTAACACCATGTTCCAAATATTTCAGTAGCCTCATTTCTAGAAATTTATTCTAACAGTAGTCAAAGAAGGAAATCACTATGCACATACATATGTCAGCTGTCCACAGCCGTGTTATGTATGCTAACGAAAAATTCAAAAGAAGCATCCAGGTTGAGTCAAGTACAGTATTACAACCATTCAAAATTAGAATTGTAATGTGACACTAAGTTTTTTTAAATGTTAATACTGTTCATGTGAATTAAAACAGGGTTTTGTTAGTTATCAATCACCTTCTCTAATAGTATAATTTTATTTTGTGCACTAATGCTAGCACGTATGTATGATAAATACAAGTTTGCGACAAATCTTTGGTTTTACAGATGAAACTATTATGCACATACAGAGTACGATTATAATTGACACCTTTAGGTTCACTGGAAGACCATCTATTTCTAAATAATAAATCTATAATGTGTTTTAATCCTATCATATTATCTTTTTCACTCATTCACACAGTAAGACCTCCCCCCTTCTATGCTAATATTATGCTAAAAACTGGATAAAAAGATGGAGGAAACAAACCTCCTGCTCTCAAGGAGATCAGAGTCCAGGAGGAAAGACATTAAAAAAAAAAAAGTCATTGTACAGTTATGTGCTAGAACAAAGGCATAGAAGGCATGAGAAATGAGGGGTCCTCAATGGGTAAATGACAAATATTTTGATTTATCATATCCAAGGGACTACAAAGGATACAAAGAATTCTTAGAATGGTTTGTTTCCTTGAGGACCAATGAAATCCGCCTGCCCAAGCTCACCTACTGATGGAAAGCAGATGAAGCTTGGCTCTGGAGTCACACTGATCTGAGTCCGGACCACCCCAACCCCACGCCCTTGCTGTGTGCCCTTGGGCCCGTTGCCAAGTTTGACCTGCACTTTGGTCTTTCACTGAAACAAATACTGAGTAACAATTTCTGCATTATTTTGCACCAGGCACTGTCATATGCCCTGTGACTAGGACTGCACACAAGAAAATGCCATCTGTGCCCCATGAGACTCATTGCCCAGACAGAAGACTGACAGGAACAGTGATTATTATTATAAGCATTGTGGAAAGAGCATGGTGCACAGTGGGGGCCAGCCCATATGGGATTTAGGTTATTAGGAAAGACTTCCCTGAGATCATGAAGTTAGGATCAGACCTGAAAGCTGAGAGAAATAAGTAACACAGAGGCCTGGACCTGGAGGGTGGGGCCAAATGTTAGCAATGAAACCTGGCCACAAAGCCATTAAGAAGCAAAACGCAGGATGCCTGGGTGGCTCAATCAGTTGAGCGTACAACTTGACTTCAACTCGGGTCAAGATCTCATAATTGTGAGACGCAGCCCTGAGTCATGCTCTGCACGGACAGCATGGAGCCTGCTTGGGATTCTCTGTCCCCCTCTTTTTATGCCCCTCCCCCGCTTGTATGAGGGCTCGTGCACACTCTCTCAAAACAATAAACATTTTAAAAAAGCAAAATGCAAATGGACTCTAGTAACTCAGGAAGGGCTTTTCATCAGAAATAATAAGTTCAGCGGGGTGAGGAAGGAATTACAACATATTCTTAAATGTATGTGTCCAGTATGCCAATCAGTACAATTGAATGGGACCAGCAAAGACCTTATCCTGTAGATGAGGAACACAACACCGAGGCCCATCGTCACCAGTGTAACTTGATGCTGCTCTAGAGGTTCTCATCAATTCAGTAAGAGGCAGAAGAGAGGTGTGCAGTGAGACAGGCTAGCTCCTACACTGCCAGCAAGACTGTCTGCGGGTACAGACTTTCTTTACCACAGTCGGCCATATTTTAGGATTAAGACTTAGAAACACTCATGTCTGTTTTATCATTCCTTTTTTTTTTTTTAATGTTTATTTACTTTTGAGAGAGACAGAGACAGAATGCGAGTGGGTTGGGACAGAGAGAGGAAGACACAGAATCGGAAACAGGCTCCAGGCTCTGAGCTGTCAGCACAGAGCCCGACGCAGGGCTCGAACTCACAAGCTGTGAGATCATGACCTGAGCTGAAGTCAGACGCTCAACCGACTGAGCCACCCAGGCGCCCCAGTTTTATCATTCCTAACCTAGGAAATGCAATACCCAAACAGATCCACGGCAGGACTACAAGCAATACAGTAGCAAAAAACAGAAACATCCTACCCATAAAACAACAAATGGATAAAAGTCACGGAATGTGGTAAGTCATTAAAAACAAGGTTTCCAAGACCTTTTTAATGATATGGAATAATGCTAATGATGCTAGGCCAAATGAAAAATAAATAAAAAGCTCCTCATTGCCCTAGAACTCGCTCCAATCAGCTTCACCCCTCTATCTGTCCACTGAATTGGATCCTGTCAGAGTCACCTGTGACCTCTGGGCTACCAAGCTAGGGGCCTTCTCCTTTTCTTGGCCAAGAACAGCAGTGGCCATAGTTGATCAGTTTCTTCTTCCTCATCACCATCTTCCTTAGCTAAGATGTCACATGCCGCCAGCCCCTCTATGTCTCCCTTTGTCTCTTCCTTCCTTTCTTGACCTCTGTTGAAAGTTTCCAAGGCTTGCTTGGTCCTTGGACCCTTCTCCTGGTGATCTCATCCAGTCCTAAGGCTTTGATTTCCACGGAGACTGTGCCCAAAGTTAGACCTACGCTTCATCCTCCTACATGAACTCCAGATTTCCATGTTCAACTGCCTCAAGAATAGCTCCACATGGAGATCAAACAGACTTCTGAAATTTAGCATAGCTCGATTCCCCTCCCCCCACCCCAAACTCCACATCAGGATCTTCCTTAGCATTCATCTCCTTAGAAGGCAGCGCCATTCGCCAAGTGGCTCACCGCGTGTATTAGTTTGCTGGGGCTGCCCTCACAAACTACCACAAATCGGATGCCTTGAACAACAGAAAGTCATCGTCTCACAGTTCTGGAGACAGGCAGTCTGAAATCAAGGTGGTGGAGGGGTTGGTTTCTTGAGTGATGTGAGAGAATCTGTCCCATTTCATTCCCCTAGCTCCTGGTGGCGTCAGGCGTTCCCTGGCTTGTAGAAGCTGCTATCCCTCTCTGGGTCCTCATGCCTCCCCCCTCTATGTCTGTCTGTGTGTTTCCTAAGGACACCAGTTCCACTGGATTAGCCACCCCCCTGCACTCCAGTATGACGTCCAATGACAATTTTCTCAAAGAAGGTCACATTCTGAGAAACTGGGGGGTTAGCACTTCAACAAAGGAATTGGGGCAGGGTAGTATTTCAACCCCTAACATGCAATTGTCATACGTGACTCTTCTCTTTCTCTCATACCACACATCCAAATCCATCTCAAGTCCTGTTAGCTCTGCCTTGAAATACATCCTGAGGGGCGCCTGGGTGGCTCAGTTGGTTAAGCGGCCGACTTCGGCTCAGGTCATGATTTCACGGTCCGTGAGTTCAAGCCCTGCGTCAGGCTCTGTGCTGACAGCTCAGAGCCTGGAGCCTGTTGCAGATTCTGTGTCTCCCTCTCTCTGACCCTCCCCTCTGTCTCAAAAATAAATAAACGTTATGGGGCGCCTGGGTGGCTCAGTCAGTTAAGCGTCCGACTTCAGCTCAGGTCACAATCTCACAGTCCGTGAGTTCGAGCCCCGCGTCGGGCTCTGGGCTGATGGCCCAGAGCCTGGAGCCTGCTTCCGATTCTGTGTCTCCCTCTCTCTCTGCCCCTCCCCCGTTCATGCTCTGTCTCTCTCTGTCTCAAAAATAAATAAACGTTAAAAAAAAAAAATTTTTTTTAAATAAATAAACGTTAAAAAAAAATTAAAAAAAAAAGAAATACATCCTGAATCTAACCATCTCTCACCACCTTCCCTCAAACCCTTCCTCGGGCCACCTTATCCCCTGCACTCTGTGCTCCCCAGGACAGCCACATGACTCCTCTGCTCCAAACCCTCCAAGACTTCCATCTCACTCATACTAAGCCCATTTTTCTATGTCTGCACATCTCTGCCACCTTTCCCACATCATTTCCTAGAGCTCCTCAAGCACCACACTCCCGTCACACTGGCTTCCCTGTTAGTCCCCACACACGTTTCCACTTGCCCTGGGTGCACCCCACCTGTAAGGTTCGTTCTTCCCCAGATAGTCACGGATGCTCCCCACCTGTGTTCGTTCTTCCCCAGACAGAGGCTGCCTTTCCCCATCACTCAGTCTCCCTTGTGATCAGATGCTCCAACACAGCAGCCTCTGGGCCTCTATTCCCATGCTCTGCCTGTTTCTTCAGAGCATTCATCCTGACCTGACATTTAGCTATTCATTGTCTGCCCTCCCACTAAAAGATCAGCTCTACAGGGAGCTGGGCCTAGAAAAAAAGTCTGGCTTACAGATGATAATCAATAAACAATTGCTGAATGAATGAACACATGAATGAAGGCTGGAAGAAAACTATACCTAAATGCAAACATGAATTATTTACCTATGATTGGTGAAATTATGTACGTCATTAATTTTTTGTTTATACCACATTACGCATTCCAGATTTTCTAAAGTGGCCTGTTATTGTATGGCAAAAAGCAACAATACTTATTTGAAAAGAAATGTTAATTCACTTAAGGGCTTGTTTAAACATGCTTAAAATTTTAAGGGCTGTAATTTCTACAATCTAAACAATATGTGAGACAGAATACCATACACTAGACTTTATGATAACTGTACTATATTGCAACTTACGTTTTTACTTTGAAACTTATTCTTAGCACACTACAATTGGGCAATGTGTCTCGTACTATTATTAACACGTGTAATCTGTTTGAAAAGCTGACTTTTTATTTTCATCAACCAAAAATGTTAAACCAGAGAAGATTTTTGCATATCAGAGCAATAAAAAATAAGATTTATGAGGCCAAAACAACTGCCAAATTGGGAACTGAGTATCTGAAACTTGGATCAACATAAAGGGGGAAAAGACTAAGACAAAAAACATTACTCTGATTAGGGAGTGTCACCCAGTGATAAAGAGGCCACTGAAGCCAGACAACCGAAACCAAGCCCCAGCTCAGACAGCAACTAGCTGTGTGTCTTTGGGTAGATTTCTATTACATTTTTGCATCTCAGTCTTCCTATCTGTAAAATGGGAGTGATAACAAAGAGGGGAGGGGTTTCTCTAGGGATTAATGACTATATTCAAACCACTTAAAACAAGCCTGGTTCAGAGCAGCCCTAAACAGGTGTCAGCTATTGTTATTACCCCATGTACCAAATTCATCCCACATGTGCCCCCAAAATAACCTTTAAGAAAGCTTTTGAGAAGCAGATCTTCTCTCTGGGATATAATCTTATTCCTACCCTTAGAATTTTACATTTACCGAAAACAGCCTTTCCCACTGAATTAAAAATAAGCAGCTACCTTTGTTTTCTTTCTTTCCCACACTTCATCATCCAGAGTAAAGCTGCGGTGGCCACAGCAACAGCATCATTAAGCTAAAATATTATATAACCGTTCTCCTATTTACAAACCGATTTTCTGAAGTGAATACAAAATAATAGCTACGTGAGTGACACCGAGCCTTTCAGCATTACCATTTATTTTGACAGCATTCCTGAAGGTAAATTGAGAGGATTATGTGACCAGGATGGGAACACCCAGGAGGACACATACTCCAAGCCATGCCCAGAGCCTCGCCCTGCTAAAATAAAAACGCTCGCGAATGTCACTAATGCCTGAGCGTCACTGCAGAACACAGACATTTGACAGGCTGTGGACATAGTCCCTGCTACAGAGACCACAACCATTAGGCTCTCCCACCCTGAAGAGAACGACAGTTGAAGCCTCACCGTGAACACAAGGCCATTCCTCCCAATGGAAGGAAGCTGCACGGAAGATAATGCTCTTTGTAAACAATCAGTCCCCGGGCCACTAGCTCTCTTATGGTGAAATGGGATAGATGTATTTTAGAATTGAAGCTGAAATGGAACCATGGACTCCAACGGCTCAGCGAGCAGCTGAAAGGAATACCCAAAGCTCTCTTTTCAAAACCTTAATATATAAAATTAAAAACTACTTAAAGAGCATGCTCATTTGCAACATCCTTCAAATGGAGAAATTAGTCTAGCAGCTCCTTTTACCCATAGAGTAGGCCTACCTTTCTAAATGCATTTAAATTGTCTTTTAATGTAATTGATCTCTAAAATCTCTTCTATAAACGGTAACCTCCGATCTCAAGTAAAAACTGCATCATCAGTAAACAAAATGACATTTAAATAATTATTAAAAGCAAGGAGTATTTCTCTGTTAGAAGTTGTCAGCTCTATTTCCTTCTAAAACACTACACAAACTTATTAAGTGCATGATGATAATTGGGTGTTACTCTTCCCAAATTCTTAATGCTTTTGTTTTTCAGAAAGTAAATGGTCACAGAAGTTTTTAAAGATTTAATCCAAGTAATTCTTTTCATTGTTCAAAATATGCCATGAATAACCAACTTATATCAATAATCATTTGTCTCTGTTTTCTTAAAAAGTAGAACTGCTAAACTTTCTAATCAATTCTGGAAAAACAGAATGAGAATAAGGCAATTTTCCACAATTCTGGAGTCAGATTTTAATAAAGCCATGAAAAATATAATAATCATGAATTTTGCACAACTGCATGTTTAACAAATGGACCACGGAGTCATTTATTCTTAAACCACAATCCCCCTAGAAATAGCGCATTCCTAGTACCCATTTTTTGTCTTTTTCTTAGATTTCTTTCCATTGGTCGTCACCAGCTCATACTGCGATTAACAGCAGGCTTCTGTGGAGTGGGCGTGAGGAAGAGAAAAAAAGACTATTGTGTTCTTGATGATAGTCTCTACAGAGGGTCCCCAATAATTCCATCCCGCCACAGCAGCAAACGCAGCTCCTCCCCTTAAATCTGAGCTGGGTCTGTGACTGTTCCATCAAAGAAATGCAGAAGTACCATTCTAAGACCTCTGAGCCCAAGCATGAAAAACGTCAGGAAGCAACATTTCTTCCCTCTTGGAACCCAGCCACCGTTTAATGGGGAAACCCAAGCAACCACATGGAGAGACCCATATGGAAGAGAACTGAGGCCCCCAACCAACAGCCCCTGCTGAGCTCCCAACCACCACAGCCAGCATCCAACATCATCTTGCCAGCCACGTGAGTATTCTATCTTGGAAGCAAAGCCACTTGCAACCACCCAAGCTGATGTTACATGGTACAGAGACAAACTGTCCCTACTGAGCCCTACCAGATTGGAAAATCATGAGTCAATAAATGTTTGTTTTAAACCACATAGTATGAAATGTTTGTTCAAAAACCCTAGTTGGGTAATTGGTCTTGCAAAAATACACTGGAGAAACAGTCTTCCTTAAGAAGAGTCACCCTATCTCATTCCAGGGCTTCTGTTAATTCGACCATGCTCAATTACCCTGCATGAACGCTTAAAACTGTGCTTGTGTGATCAAGTCTTCTTAGTAAAAACTAGCACAGATGTGATTAATAATCCCATGAATCCTACAAAGCAGGGAAAAAGTCCAGCATAGACCTCCATATCTACACATTCTCAAGCACTGCATAGGATCAAATAAATACAAAGCCAGCTTTTAATGCCTGCCTGACCAAGTTACCAGGTACAAAAAAAAAAAAAAAAAAAAAATCGTCCTTGATAATAATTGCCACAACTGAGTACTATTTCACAAATTGTGTTATATTTTATCACCATTTTATAAATAATGTAATAAATAAAAAACAAAAAAACATTGAATTGTATACTTCAAATGGGTGGACTATATGGTATATTACATCTCAATAAAGTTGTGTAAAACAAAATCTCCATCCCCATATAAGGCAATTCCCTTAAACAATTTATAAAGCTCAAGGAAATCTATGACAACAGATAAACTGGCCCAGCTGTAGCCAAAGCTTAAGTCATAGACTCTCAGAGTAAGGGGGAACTTCATCCAAGGATTAAAATTCCCCTACAATCTCTCTGCCTAAGTCAAGCACCTCCAATAAAGATCTCCACCCTGCCAACATCCCAGGGCTTCTTTGTACATTCTATCTTACAAAGACTTTTCCTCATATTGATTTAAAACCTATCTTCCCGTAGCTTCCATTCATTGACTCCTCCTTCCCCAGTATTTGAAGAAAGCTCTACCATACTGCCTGTGAACTCCTTCCTCCTGACTCCATATACTCATTCCTGCCACTACTCCTCATGTGGGCACTGTTTCAAGTTTCTCCATCAGCTGGTTATAGCAGGTTATAGCAGGTCTCAGTATCGAAGAGCATGAGCTTTGGAGTCAGAATCCCTTGGTGTAAATCTGAGTTCCATCTCCTACAAGCCAGATGACCTTTAGCCAGTTACTTAACCCTTTTAAGCTTCAAGTTCAACATCTGTAAAATGGGGATAGTAGAAAGAAGTCTCATCTTTTGGGGATGAGCCAGGACGGGAGTGAGTACCTAAGATAAAAATCATATATAGTCAGAATCACCCTTGCATATCTATTTATGATGGCCAACATACAGTCTCTCAAAATGTCTTTCTGCATTTGAATAGGTCTCCATTTCTTCATTTAAACACCATCTCTCTCCCTCTGCCAAGTTCATGCAACAAGTCAAGCTCATCAAGTACATGAATAGTGCAACTCCACTATAAATATAGAAGCCACCTCAATGTTAAGCAGCCAGCACAGGGTCTGGAACCCAAGAAGCCAACAAAATTCTTAGCTTTTACTATTCTATCTATTGTGACTCTAGGAGGAAAGGACAAAATCTAATCTGGTGTTTCTGAAGTGGAGAACAGGGCAGACCTACAAGTGGGCCAGTGCTAAGGCTGTTTTGTGTTTGTTTGGTTTTTTTTTGTTTTTTTTTTTTTTTTTTTTTTAATGTCATGCCCAGGATCTCTTTTTCTGTTTTCAATTATCTCTACTTCCTTCAGTGGGCAAGATGAAGAGGGAAAACCCACAAGAGCACCTGGAGAAGAGAGCCTGGTCCTACCCTTCCAGGTACCCCCACCTAGTGCCTATCGGCAGCTGTGTTCGCCATTCAGCTGGAAGTACTCATCCTAATTCCCAGACAGCTCTGACTCATCCTCGGAGGGCAGAAAAGGAGAAGGTGGTTTTGCTGGCTCCACCCCGCTGAATGTTAAACACACACATTTTCTATTCACCACTCACAGATGCCTGCCCTATCACCTGCACAAATGTAATTACCTTATTAACTAAAGCTTTGCATTTGTTCAAGACTAGTTAGTGGAGTCACCCAGGTGCACTGTTGAAAACTAAAATTAAATATATCCCACCACACAGCTGTATCACTACACGGTTAAAAAGCTGAAGGGCTATTTCTTTTTTTATGTAACAATTATAGTCATTTGCCTGGTCAAACCATTCAACGACCGAGGGGGATTTCCCACCTGTGACTGATGACAACCTCTGACCAGATGGCAGGGACCACAAGCCACTGGGAGGACACGTCTCTCTGCCATACCGCCATACCCAGCTCTGCACAAACGTCTGAGGCTGTAGGAGGAAACGCCTTAAAAAGACCATTAATACAAGACACTTTTTTCCTTTCACTACTTATTTCAGGGAGGAGAAAATATCTTCATTTCTGATAACCAGTGTTCGGTGGCGTTCTGCCACACAGTCACCTGACCAAGCCCTGGGTGACACGAAGCTATCACCAGATCCGTGTCACTGCCTCAACCGCTTCTAGCAAAGTCTACATGACGAGTGGCAAGGGAACACACGGTGCAGTGCACTTTCGCAGAAACCATGAAGTAGACTGTTGTCAGCTTGGTGGCTGAGCCCAGTCAAACCTACTGAGTACATACGGGACTGAGCCAGATCCTAATTTACACTGAGTTCTTCATTCCACTTACTGGTTACTCTTTAGGCAAGACATTTCCTCTCCTCATATTTTAACACCAAAGGAAGGACAACCCAATGAAAAAATACATGTAGCAGGAGAATTAGACCCCACCTGTATCAACATTATATAACCTTAGGCAAGGGCTATAAGTGTGGTCCATGGACTTAGTGGCATACATCACCTGGGATCTTACTAGAAATACAAGCTCTCATGCCCTGCCTCAGACATGTGGAACCCAACAATCTGCTCTACCAGGCACTCCAGGTGATTCTGATGCACGAAAAAGTTTGAGAGCCACAGCCATATTTGAGAGTCACTTGTCTTAAGGTACCATGAGCTGTGCAAAAGGCATCTCTGGGGTTTTCCAGCATCCCATTAGCTGCCAAGTAGTATGGTACTTGGGGCAAAAGGCAGAATCTGGCAATCCCATAATATCACCAGGGTCATGGACATTCTGCACAGTAAGCATCACGGGCCAAGTACAAGGCAGCTCAGGGATTGAAGGTCAAGTGACAGGAAGGATGGGTGGTCATAAAGCACAGAAACTGTCCTGACCTGTGGCTTGAAAGGTAATAACACTGCCAACTTCAGAATAGTCTGCACCAATGGGCAGCTATGACTTGTTCTCAAAATTGTATAGAAGGTTAAATCCTCCCTTCAAATGCAATTTTACAATGAAAGTATATGAAACAGAAAGCAGGGGTGAGTGTTTGAGCACCCCTCCTCCCTCACCTTGCTTCTCCTCTCACCTCTTCCCCTTGGCAGCCCCTGACATACTTCAGGAGAAACCTGAGGGCTTCTGAGAGCAGTCTGAAAGGCAGAGTCTACTTATTAAACACACTGATTCCTGAGCCCCACCGGACCCACTGAATTAGAAGAGCTGGGGATGAGCCCTGAGGACCTGTATTTTGCAGTTTCTCCGGGTAATCCTGATGACCAGCCCATTAGAACCTCTGAGCAGTATGTGTCTCAGATGAGGGCCCTGAGGTTTTATATCAGAATCATTTGGGGGAGCTTGTTAACCCTGCATATTTTTGGGCCCTTTCCAAGCCCTAGTGACACTGGCTCTCCAGAGCCCAGGCATCTGCAGAGTCAGGGCGGTTCGTATGTGCATCAGGTGTGAGAAGCCCTGTAGCCTGAAGCCAGAGAACAGACTCCATCCCTCTTATTTCCTCAGCCCGCACCAAAGGGTATAGTCTATCCATCTCCCCCACCCAATCTCTTTCAATCTCTCATGCTCTTACCTGAAAATATCAAGAGAACTTATCCTTCCTGATCTCTTCAGGCACGGAGTCCTCTTGGCCAGTCCCTGCGCCTTGACTTCCAGAGCCTGGATGTCCAGTCACATTCTGGGAGCAGGAAGGAGGCATGCTTGGGGCCCTCACTCCTTTTCAGTCTTATCCCTTAAGTATGAGAACGGGACTGCAGACAACTAGGCACCAGTGAAATGCCACCACCACAATGGTGGGCCGTGGCTGCTCCATTAGAATCACCTGAGAAATTTTATGAACTACATATCTAGGCCCCACCCAACCTCACAGATTCTGCCTCAACTGCCTTGGGTGGGGATAGGGCATTGGTATGTTTTAAAGGCCTCTTGGATTATGATGCACAATCAGGGAAGAAAACCCCTATCCAGAGCAGGGCTTCTCAAATGTGACTATGTACAGATCTCATCAAAATGAAGATTTTGATTCGGTTGGTGAAGGTAGAGCCTGGGGCCCCAGATTTCCAGCAGACTCACCAATGATGCTGGGCCATGGATCACATCTTGAGGACAAGGATCACGTGGTTCTCAAACTTTAAAATCACCTGGAGGACTTGTTAAAACAGACTACCAGACCCACCACTCTCATTTCTAATTCCATTTGTCTGGAGTAGGGCCCCAAAGTTTGCATTTCTAACGAGTTCTCAGGTGATGCTTACGCTGATAGCCCAGAAACCCCATTTTGAGAACCATGAAGACCATGGTTTTAAATATCAGTGTACATCAAAACAGTCTGGGGAACTTTCAAAAACAGGTCACCAGGCCTAATCCATAGGAATCTGAGGAAGGAGCTCAAGAAATACAGTTCAACAAGCTTCCCAAGGGCCTAGTGTGGTTCACTAGGCCAGGGACCACACTCAGGTCTAGAATTTGCATCTTGCAAATGCAATAAGCATTTCTGGGACTGACGGCAAACTTTACTGGAAACAGAGTCTGAACGTCACTTCATAATAAAGTACCACCACTGCACACCTAAGATGCTTTCTCATAAGCCACTACCAGGCCCACTACAAGGAAAAAAGAGCAAGGTGCTTGGAACCAGAAAAGTTCCCAGTAACTAGTCTCCTGGAAGCCTTTCCATGGGGTTAGAAAAGAAAATGCCATAGAAGCTCTTCTTGGGAACAACATCTATACATATAAGGGAAAGCAACATAACATGGTAGTTAATCACACAGGTATTAGATTCAGAAGACTCAAATTAGGATTCCGGCTAAACTCAATAGGCCTCAATTTCCTCATCTCTGAAAATGAGATCTCCTTTGGAGGCTGTGGAGAGGACAGGAGATAATGTGTACAATATACTTAGCAGAGGGCTGACACTCAGTAGGATCACAAACACATGACAGTTCTGGCAGCAGAGCCATAAGATCCTAGAGCTGGAAGGGACCTCAGCCAATAAAGGAAACTCAAAGAGCAGTAAGAGAGCATCACCTGGGCACCTGTAAGAAATGCTGTATCTCAGGCCCACCTCAGACTTTCTGGATCACAGTCTGCATTTTAACACGACCTCCAGGAGATTCCTACACATGTTAATTTGAAAAGCATTGCCCTACACTAACTTGACCAGCTATGGCATCCATCAGTGGTTCTCAACCTTGCCCAGTTGAAATCATCTGCAGAGCTTTAAAAAAAAAAAAAAAAAAAGTACTCATGGGGCAACTGGGTGGCTTAGTCGGTTAAGCATCCGACTTTGCCTCAGATCATGATCTCACAGTACAAGAGTTTGCACCCCACCTTGGGCTTTCAGCATGGAGCCTGCTTCAGATTCTCTGTCCCCCTCTCTTTCTACCCTTCCCCCGCTCTTTCGTGCACTTTCTCTCAAAAAAATAAACATTAAAAAAAATACTAATGCGGGCCCTGGTTTTCTACATTACCTGCAAAATCCCCACTCCTGCCTGCCCACCTAGGCTGGCAGGCAGATTTTATATGGTACGTTGATACTGAGACGGATGTAAAACATTGAATGTGAAAAAAAAAAAAAAATACTCATGCAAGGTGTTACCCCTCAGAGAATCTGATTCAACTAACATGGGAGGTAGCCAGAGAACTGGGATTTTTAAAATCTTCCCAAGATACTCTAATGTGCAACAAAGGCTGAGAACCACTAGCACAGAATAAGTGTGCAGGCTCTGGACCCAAATACATGGGGGTAATCCTACTCTACCACTCACTGGCTGTGTCACCTTGGGCAGGTTACCTACACTCTCTCTGGCCTCACTTTTCTAATCTATAAAATCAGTATCATGATTGTACCTGTCTCATAAAGACACGAAGAGCATAACATGAGATAAAATCCCTAGAATACAAGCAGACCTGTGCCAGGCACACAGTCAGTTCTCAGTGAATGTTGACTATTGTTAACTTGAGCAGGTGGATATTAGCTTCTACTGAAAGACTTCCAAAGACAAGTTCTCACTTCATGTTTAGCACTTTCCTCCATGGAATACTTGTTAGAAAGCTCTTCTAACAATTATGAGGGCATAGCCACAATCATTCGTGAAAGCCCACTGTCCTTTCCCACAATCCAGCTGTTAAGCACTGTAGTTGAACAGTCCCTGGATAACCCCATACACCCCCCCCACACACACACACACACACACTCCTCATTGAAGACCCCTGTGTCGGGGCCACCCACTTAGGACTGTGGCCCAAAGGTCCTGGCCTGGGAAGAATGGGTTACTTCAAGCAGCAGGATCGCTTAGCATCAGGCTGCAGGCTCTGCCTCGAATGAGCTGTGTGACCCTGGACCAGTCACAATGCTCTGGGCATCAGTTTCCTCCCCCTTACACAAGGGGGCCCCTGTGGCCCCTGCCAGTGCCACCCTTCTTGGGTTCCATGGGGTCACAAAAGACTGAGTCATGTTTTCACTTCACAGTCCTCAACAGAACAAAAAAGGCAGCTTTCTTCCCACTGCCCACTCTGTATAGCCGTGTGATTTACATTTCTACAGTCTCTTAGTGATTAGCCAGTAAACGAAAATTTAACAATAGGCTTTCTCTAAAAGTCTTCTAAATATAGACACATTCTCTAGGAGAGCAGAGGATTTCCTGAAAGGTTTTTCTGAGGAAACTAACAGGCCTAAATAATAGATGGTGTTTGGATTGAACTGTGTGTGTGTGTGTGTGTGTGTGTGTGTGTGTGTAAAAACAATGTGACAATTGTGTTGGGTTTTCCCTGAGAACTCTTAAGACACCGGGAATCATCTATCAGACTGTCTCCGCCAATTTTCCTTTCACTGTGTCCCTTCAATTCATTCCTTTCTCTGCTTTCAAATTAGCCCCCTTTAGGTTCTGGATCCTCTTGTGCAGGACTGGACTGACTCTCCCCACTGCTCAGCTCACCCCTCGGGCCCAGACTCTCTCCACCTGGAGGGATCCTCCACTGCAGCACACCCAACACCCAACGCAGCCTTCCTGCCTACCTCCTTCCCCCACAAAAACCTGAAGAGACTTCTCTCCCGCCCAAAACATGAAATCTGACTCTTCCCCCTCAATCCATGCCTGTGCTCCCTCTGCTTCATTTACACCTTTCTTTCTAACCTGGAGCACTGCCCCTGAAGTGGCTTCCCCCACCCCAACTCTGCCCTGCACCCCACGGCGTCCACCCCCAGCTTCTCTAAGACTGTCAAATTCAGAAACCCTAACAGCTGCTGTTTACCAAGACTCTGCTGTGTACCAGGCAAGGTGAAATCTTCACTTACATTTTGTGCAGTCCTTACAATGGGCAGAGACCCCCGTTTGAGGATCAGCAGCTGAGGCTGAACTCCCAGATTCAAACCCAGGTCTGTGCCTCACAGCAGAATCATGGGGCTGCAGGACAAACAAGTGAGGTGGCGAATCAAGCTTCTCCCGGCTCTTGGCTCAACCTACCATTTCACGCCTGCCTTCCTTAGGCATCCCATAACCTGAGCAAATAGAAACCCTCCCCCACTTTGGGGCACAACCTATGGTTCCCACCCCTGGGCTTTTGTTCACACTGGTCTCTGCCTGGAATGACCTACTCCCAGACTCAGCCTCCAAAACCAACTTACGCCTATCTTAATTCCCTCCAGATCCCACTCTGGAACTTTTCTAACACAGCTCAGTTTGAGATCAGTCACTCTCCTTTAGACCCCAGTGACACATGGTTCCTCTCTTGTATCCAACCACGTGCTTTTCTGATCCATTTCACACCATAGCATACTCTTGAAAGGTAGGAACCAAGTTATCTTTGTGCCCCACAAAGGTCTTCCACCCCAGCACTGATGGAGCTTCACATAACGACTGACACTCGACCAGTACTTGCTAAATTGAGCAGATGTTCTACGATGTTATCAAGATTGATAGCATCAACTGAGATATCACGAACTGAGAAAGCATTAAGAGTCGTAAACAAGACACAACCATCTTACCTCTTCCAAAATTTATACACGTGAGGACTCTGTCATCTACAAGGAAAAAAACTAACTCTAGCAAATGAACAGAAGTTATAAGGAAGCATGTTTCAGCTCCACAAAATCAATTTTATTCTTCACATTTGAAGTGGTCTGTAAAATAAAAGGGGTGGACGGGGCGCCTGGGTGGCGCAGTCGGTTAAGCGTCCGACTTCAGCCAGGTCACGATCTCGCGGTCCGTGAGTTCGAGCCCCGCGTCAGGCTCTGGGCTGATGGCTCGGAGCCTGGAGCCTGTTTCCGATTCTGTGTCTCCCTCTCTCTCTGCCCCTCCCCCGTTCATGCTCTGTCTCTCTCTGTCCCAAAAATAAATAAAAAATGTTGAAAAAAAATTTTTATAAATAAATAAATAAATAAATAAATAAATAAATAAATAAATAAAAGGGGTGGTCAGGAAGGAGTGAGCTTCCTGTCTGTAGGGTTCAATTACAGGCTAAATGGCCTGCGCTAGAAGTGCCTGGAAGATTCCTGGGTTAGAACAGGGATGGGGTAGCTGAATTAGATGTCTGCCTTCCTAGATCATTTCCAAATATGAGTCTTAGCCACCCCATTCCTGTTGTCAGGACGCCCACTGGAGAGGACGAGCACACACGGTCATGTTGTAACAACTGAAAACAGTTCCCTGAAACCTTACCCCATGTCACTCAGCCAAGCATCAATGTCACTTAACCCTGAAGTTGTGCAACAATAAAAAGTCAAAGAAGCCAATGAGTTCATCCTCTGATCCCAAGCCCTTATTTTTCTCATTTTCCTTTTACGTCTGATTTTAAAACATTTTCGAGATCCACCAAAAGCCAGCCTAATATTTACACAGTTCAGGTGGCAACTGCTTTGCGCACTTTAATGAAAAGTTAAATTATACAGCCACAAGTCAAGAAAGAATAGTTAAGCCATTAGAGTCATAAAGGTTTGTCTGCAAGTAATAATGATAATGTGTGATGAACCAAAGGATATGTGGTTCATGCAATTCCTGACACCTGAGGTCCATTTAGAAAACGTACTGGCTTGAATCCTCTGTGGTTGCAGGTACTGATGTGGGCAAGAATTTAAAAACAAAGATAAGCTAATATGAGGTCACCTTTGTTTTGTAACTTTCAGCCACAAGTTCTGTGACAGGAGATAAAAAGCGGAATAAATAACAAATTCAAGCAAAAGAAAATAAACACTTTCTTCTTCTCAAGTCAAAAGCTTGTCATCACACTTTCAAAAATCTGCTACAGCTATCTTTCTTAACTGTGTAATCCCACTTTGAGCCAGGGGGAGTATCTATTATAATCTCCGAAAATAAACTGTTTATCTGTGAGGGATGAGCCGTCCACTGAGAAGAATGAACAAAGGCCCGTGCTTCCTGACAGAAAGGACAGTGCCTGACAGCCTTCCACAGTTCCAGGGGTGACTGAGCTCTCTGTGGAAAACTCTTACATGCACCTGGATGTGTCACCCAAAAGCTTAATTTAAACTGTCTCCCACCCAGATGAAAATACTGCACAGACAGGTAGAATCGTAATAGCAAACTGAGTCATAAAATTTACTAATGAAACAGAACTTGACCCACACAGCCATTCTGCAGTGCTGTGCTATGAATCAGAGCAGGTAACCTGTGGATCCCTCCCACACACACCTCCAGTTATGTAACAGTTTCTACAACGGTCCTCAGAAAGGGTATTCAAGCATCCAGATCTATGAAAATGTGGTTAATGACCCAGATACCAGTCTTTGTGTAAACATGTAAGTAAATAGTAAAGGATAATATGACTCCAACCCAAAAGCGTTAAGCTTTGGGAAACTCACTTGATCTGTTTCTAAGTGACATTTTTAAATGGAACTCCGTGAGAACTTTATAGAAAGGTTAATAGAAACTAAAATCACACTACAAAAAATGTATTTTTTGTCTCCATATGATCTGATACAAATAGTCATCAGTGGATTGAAATTTGAAAATTCAGGGTGAGCTCTAGAAGCACTCTGGTCCCATAGAATACCATGAGATCATACAACCCAACAGACAGAAGAGACGGTGAGTTAACTGGCCAGACCTCTGTCAACTGCATGTGAATAGAATATTGGTGGGCATAATAACTATTGGATCAACACAGCAGTTCCCAAAATGGTCAAATGTAGGACTTAAACTTTGTTATTATTATTCTTGCTTGGAAACTATTAATAGGTAATACTTAACCTAATGCTATTTTTTTTTAATTTTTTTTTAACATTTATTTATCCTTGAGACAGAGAGAGACAGAGCATAAACAGGGGAAGGGCAGAGAGAGAGAGGGAGACACAGAATCGGAAGCAGGCTCCAGGCTCCGAGCCATCAGCCCAGAGCCCGACGCGGGGCTCGAACTCGGACCGCGAGATCATGACCTGAGCCGAAGTCGGACGCTCAACCGACTGAGCCACCCAGATGCCCCAACCTAATGCTATTTTTTAACAATGGTTCCCACATTTTAATTTTGCACCTGCAAATGATGTACCAGTACCACTGGTTTGGTCCTGATTTAATGATTCAAACCCCTGAGTCCAATGAGGACTGAAGCCAGCATAAACCTCAGGACCCCCGGTTATCTGGCAGTAAACAGCTTTTCCTGTAGCCGGTCTGTGTATCTTTCACTTACAGCCAAAGGGTCCTGCCTAAAATGACTTCTGGTCCACCTTCTCTCCTACCACATCCTACAGACACCCACTCTATTTGACCTTGGCCGCCTCTGCACTATCCTCCAGTCAATCCATCGCCTCCCAACATCACCCTAAAAGCCCTAGCTAATCCTCTGCCCCGGCTGCTGAGAGTCTGGAATCCCCTCAAAGGTATGGATGAATGATTCAATCTTCCATGTTTACAAGACTCACCTATCTGACCCAACAAGGTAAGATGGGCAAGATTCACTCATTAATTAATTCAAAAAATATTTGAGTGCCTACCATGTACTAGTCAGAGGAAATAAGAGGGCATCTTTCTGCACCTGCAACTAATAGTGGAAAATGCCCTCAGAAAGTCTCAAATTAGCTATTTCTTTCAGAAACAGACGGGTAGAGAAGCTTAGAGGTGTGGGAAGGAGAAAAGAATCCAATCAGAAGCAGGCATCGAAAGGCTGGAAAAGAGAATACCTAGATCTTCCCTGAGATTTCCAGAAAAGAAACAAGAAATATCCCTGGAGGGTTACACAGGATGTCCCCCAAACATCTCCACACCCGTGTACAGTGCCCCAGCCACCCCACTGAGGCCTGGAGCCTAGAGAGAAAGAAGGCCTCCCCCCAGGGCATTTAACCATGAACAAGAAGGCCAGCTCTTAAGAAAGTTCTTCATGTTTCTGGGGACAACTATACATGTTTGCTTAAAGGAAGGAAGCCTCGCTCAACTCCATGAGAAAGGAAGAACGTGTAACCCTATAATCCCAGTGAAAACCCATAGCACATTTCCCAGAGAAATGTCTCTAGGCATGGCAGGGTCTCTAAACTAGGCCAAGCGCCATCCATGGCCTTTAGACTGAAGGCCTCTCTGAGGCAGAGAAGAGGGGCTCCAGCGAGGTCTGAGACCTGCCGCAAGAACCTAACCCTTCCAAACCTGTTTTCTCATCTGCAAAAATGGAGGTTAAATGGTACCTCATCACTGGCTTGTTGTGGGGGTTACCCGAAGTAATCTGTAATCTGTGCAGCCATCATGTGTCAGCCTTGTGAAGCACCTCAAGGCCTCATTGCATGGCCCTGTGTCACCTGGGACTGGAAGACCCAAAGATCCGCAGGGGACACCACTTGTACAAAAAGAGGGGCACTCTGAGATCCAGCTGAAAACAGCTTTGTGTTTAACACCAAAACTTAAATCAGTGCTATTTTCACAACACTGGTTTAACACCAATACTTAAATCAGTGCTATTTTCACAACATTCAAGTGATTTCTCCTCTCCAAAATACAGGACTAATTATTGTCAATATTTGCATAGCACTGTTCTTTCAAGTAGGTTTAAAATGTGCCCTACACGTTATTATCAAACCCTAAGGAATACTAGGCAGAATTTTTTAAAGCCCTTTTTGTAAAGGCAGGCCATCAACGTCCACAGAGCCTGGGAAAGTCGGTTCCTCACTTGGCCCTTACCACCCTCCTACAAAACGAAAGGCTCAGAAAACTTGACGTGACTGCAGAAGTCCCTTCCATTCTCTCTCCCTGGCCCCACAAGTGAGGACCACTGCTACAGGTGAAGCTGAGCCATGTGCCAGTCTCCTCTCCTTCTAAAAACCCATGAGGAGGGAAGATTCCACAAGATCACAAAATCAGAAGGCCCTTCAAAGCCATGCTTTCTACTACCAAGCTGAGTGATGAGAAATGTCAAGAGAGATGGAAGGAGGAAGTGAAATGTATTCCAATCTCCCAAAAAAAGACTCAACAAAACCACTTGTGATATCAGCACAATGAGATGATCAATAGTAATAGCACTGAAGCAGACAGTTCTGTGCCTGTCCGGGTACACAGGACACAAGGTACACCAGCCCTCTTTGGACTGACATCTTTAGGAACTCACAGCTGTGTATGGAGCCACCTATCACTGACACTGCCCTGAAACACGGTAAGTACTTGCTGTAAATGGCATCCTTGGGGAGGGTCTTTGATGGACCTCCCTTGAGTGCCCTCAGCTAAAAGCTAAAAACAGAACATCCGTTACCCTCAAATCCTCCTCGAAAGGAAAAACCACCATAGAACAAATGCCTTAGAAGAAAATTATTCAGGACTACCTTGACAATCTGGTTTTACGATCCAATGATACAACTGAATTAAGGGAAAGAATTATCAGAGACGTTATGATCAGTAATTTTATTGTTCTTAAAATTTGATGTTGTCTACTTTGGCCACAGAGCTTACCACTTTAATCCATGTTGTACCTTATCATTCTTTTACCTTCAGTAAAGCTTTGTGGTTAAAGCAAATCCAAGCCCTCCAAACTGGAGAACACCTTTTCTAACCACACTATGAAGTCAGCACCATCCATTACCTGAATGGTCTTGCCACCAGATTCCCAAGTCCAAATTGTATCTGTACTCAAAATCCATTTCAAACAATTCCTACTCTAATTTCTCCCCAAGGGAGAGCCGTGTCCCTCCTTTGAACCCCAACTGCTCCAGACAGGGAGCTACCAGAAGATACAACTGTGTTTTATTCCTATCTCCTACTTCCGGGGCTCGGAAAGCGTCCAACACACAGAATGGTTTCACTAGGTGCTTGTTAGAATGGATGGATAAGGCTTGGGTCTGAGCCACCCTTCTAGGATCTACACATTCTTCCTTGTATTGATTTCCTTTTCATGTCTAAGAAGTCATCACCATCTTAAGAGATTAGAACAACACACATTTGGGGTGCCTGGGTGGCTTAATCGGTTGAGCATCCGATTCTTGTTTTGGCTCACAGTTCATGGGATCAAGCCCTGCATCGGGCTGTGTGCTGACAGCATGGAGCCTGCTTGGGATTCATTCTCTCTCTCTCTCTCTCTCTCTCTCTCTCTCTCCCCCCCCCCCTTCCCCCCCCCCCCCCCCCCCACCCCCCCCTCCCCCCCCTAAAAAAAAAAAAAAAAAAAAACAAATTAAAACGAACAACATACATTTATTACCTCACAGATTCTATGAGTCAACAGTCTGAGCACAGAATAGGTGAGTCCTCTACTTCAGGGTCTCGAGCAGCTACAATCAAGGATCCACCGGGCTGCAGTTTCATCTGGGGCTCAGCTCAGTAAGACTCTACTTCCAAAGTCATTCAGGCTGTTGGCGGAATTCATTTCCTTGTCGCTGTAGGACTGAGGGCTCCAGCTTCATCCTGCCTACCAGTGACAGACTGCCCACAGTTTCCTGCCACGTGGCTCGGTCCACAGGCAAGCCACAAATACAATGGGCAGTTGCTTTTTCCAAGCCAGCAAGATGTCTCACTCCAGTCGGCTAAGAGGGAGTCTTATACAACGTAACATAACCAAGGAGGTGACATCCCAACACTTTCGTCATATTCTGTTCACTAGAAGTTACGGGTTCTGCCCTCACTCAATGGGAGAGGATTAGACAAAGGCGTATCAGCCACAATCCTAGTGCTGTAGTCCTATTGGCCTTCCACTGGACCGTGAGCTCCACAGAGCAGCATCCAATAGTGGCTTTGTCTACAGGATAAACATTTGGGTGCTTTATCAAAAGTAGCACGCAAAAAATTTGCTCGCATTGGGAAAAGATAAAATATTTACTTTTAAGCAGGCAGAACTATTACCACAAAAACAGATGATTTAACTAAGCCTTACTCCTCACCCCTTCCCAAAAAATCTTTCTACTTGGAAAGGAAATAGGTATTTTTTAAACACCTACTTTTTCTTCAATATTCAGGTAAAGTATCTTGGTGTTCATTTATTTTGCAGAAAGAAAAAAGATACGTAATGGGGAAAAAATTCCCTATTTCACAGGACAACCAAAGCAACTCCTTCTTCAGCTCTTTCTACAAAGGTTTCTAGTCTTGTAACAGGCAATTCCTTTCCTAAAACACATCTAATAAAGTGTGGGTCATTGCTGAAATTCTTAACTGGGCTGTTTCCAAACATCTGATGCATTCCTTCAGCAACGTGCAGGATTGAGTCAGCAGGACCCCAAGGAATGGCCAAGCAACACCACCTCATCCCTTCTCCATCTGAACTTCCTCATCCTCACACAAGAAAGCATTGTCCCTGCCAATGCTGAGGGCATGTTCTGGACAAGAGCTTCTCTTCGTTTCACTTTTGCACTATTTTGGAAACGAGTAATGGCACCTGCCTCCAAAACAAAATGTCACATTCACTCCTGTTACTTTTATTAATTGGGTAATACGTTTCTCATCATTCCTGGCCTGTCACATCTTTTGTCCCAGTATACCCACCTTAAACCCAGCGTCCTCAAGCCTCCGTGTGGATCAGTTGCTAGGTGCTTGTGAAAACCAGGGCCACGGGGTCACCCCTGGGAGTTCCAGCTTGTGAAGGCTTCCACATTAGAACAGGACAGAACTAGAAAGTCCCAAGGGTACAAAACTCACATTCACTGAATGGCAAAATGGCTTCCCTGGGTCTCCTCAGCACTCAGAATGTGTGCACACAGAATGTGTGGTAACGTGCACGGCTCAGATTACAACGTTCCCATCTGAGCCTAGGGGACTGCTCCATGCCCTCAGGAAGGAGGAGAAAACAAGCTTCTAGCCCCTAATGCCTGGAACTGAAGGGAACCAATTTCCCTCCACCCCTCCTCTCTCTACATGTGATGTGTGGCAGCATACTGAAAAGGAGGAGGGGTGGGTTTAGCTACAGCGATGATTCCCAAACAATACCTGCATCAGCACTGCCTAGAAGGCTCATTAAAATGCAGAATGCTGGGGGGGGGGGGGGACACCGAGGTGGCTCAGTCGGTTAAGCGTTGGGCTTTGGCTCAGGTCATGATCTCATAATTCATGACTTCAGGCCCCCCATCAGGGTCTTCAGTGACAGTGCGGAGCCTGCTTAAGACTGTCTCATCCTCTCTCTCTGCTCCTCCCCTACTTGCGCACTCTGTCTCTAAATAAATAAATATACCTTAAAAAAAAAAAAGAGTGATGGACTCCATGCCTAGTTTCTGATTCAGCAGGTCTAGGATAGGGCCTGAGAATCTGCATTTCTAATAAGTTCCCAGGTGATGCTGCAATCCCTGATTTAGGGACCACACTTTGAGAGCCTCTAGGTTTATGAAGTGCCATTCAAGCAGTCTATACTGTTGGACAGAATGGGGCAACTGTGCCAAAGAAAGAGCCTCTAACGCCCAAAATGAGCATTAAAAATGGTTCCACCGGAAGATGTGCTGCAATATACATTCTCTCATACAAAAGGAAGTGCTTAATAACATCATCCCAGTAGCAACTGATTTAAATGAATTTCAGCTGGTCTTTCCCTCAGAAACAAATGTGACTTGTAATGCTTATTAATCAGGAAACCTTACTGAGGGGTCTACTGTATACAGAGAACTGATGTGTATGCCAACTTCCTAATGGATAAAAAGTAAAACAAAACCAGGGTCCCTGCCTTTAATTTACTTACTGTCTGTATTATTTCACCTCCAATTACTAGGAAATTTTAGACTAACTTAACATAACCTTTTCACTATCACAGTTAAGAAAGAAACATAGCCCTCTTGGAAGGATTCTGGTCTTTGCCTACCCTCTACTTTTAGGAGGATAAACCAAGTCACCTGTGGGGGGTAGGGGGCAGGGATTAAAGTGGGGATTTAGGTATTTTTGTTTACTTTCAGACCAACTTGCAGGCCATTCCCCCAGAGACCATAAACCAAAGGCATAATGGCACCAGCCATATAAAGACCTGAGACACAGACCTGTAATCATCAAAACCCACTGGAATACATTAAGCATTTTACTTTTCAAGACAAGAAATATACCAACACATTATAGAAGGAAATTCGCCCGCTGAAAACATTTCACAAAACCTTATTAATAAATCAACACGTTTTTTATAGCTCTTTTGAGAAGCATCTTCATGAACCTCATTCTATTGGATATGTACCACAAAATGGGAGGTATAGCCAATGAGTGCTATTAACCTTGTTTACAAATGGGAACAAAATCACACAGAGTCACTGAGTGACTGCCCAAAAGGCCCAGAAGATGTGGCCTTTGTGCCTACCTCAGGCTCACCCCACAATCTGTGAAATTAGATGGGGTGGCAGGGGGTGGAGTTGAACAAAACCTCAGAACAGCATTCAGGTGTATTCCAAAAGTTTTATGCTCTGAATTTAACATTTCCTAACTGCTCTCTGGAATTTTCCATGGTGACCAGAGAGGGATTCTTAGCTTTCATTTTTAAAGGATTTAACGTTTTATTTTTTATTTAGAACCATATGAGGGTCCCCGCTAATCTGCCTCTTAACACAGCAGCAACCAGAGGCTTTTCTTTTTTTAACCCTCAAGCTTTCATCCTAAGTCTTGGCCTGTGGCTCTGGGGAAAGCGTCTGTCACCTTTGTCTACCAGAACACAGGGCTGGTCTGGCAATCTGGGCACAGTGCAGGCGGACAGGCTACAATGATCATTTGTGTACCTGGCCTTGGATACTTCATTGTTGTATGTGCAGTTTTTCTCATCAATAAAAAAAAAAAAAAAAAAAAAAAAATACAGCAATAAAGGTGACTGAATTTTCAATCGAAACCATTCTTTGTCCATGCCTTCAAAGAAGGCCTGCAGAAAACAAATCTGTCTTGTGTTTCATTCCTTAACAATAAAATCCACTTGCATTTATAAGTCCCCTGTGTTATCTGTGGCCTTACACAGCCTACGAGACCTGACTGGGATAGAGCTGTAGCCCCCTGATGGCCTATCATTCTGGCCCTCACTCACTCCTAGGTCCCTGTACCAGGACAGATCTATCCCCTAGGGTCTCTGTGCTAGCTGTTCTCACCTCTGAAGAACTATCTCCTCTGTGAGGAATTTCTCTTCATTCATCACCAAAATACATCCTTCCAGGTAGTTCTCACCTGTGAATAACTGATTCTATCAGCTCAGCAAAGTGGACCATGTCAGCTCTGGATCAGCAACACTTTCTGCAAATTCATCTTCCCATCCATCCACCACACTCATCTCTCTTCTGGTCCAGCAGAACCAACAGCATGTATTCCAAACCCAGCCCATCCATCTCCTAATTTACAAAACACGACATTTCGCAAACTGTTTACTTACACCCGTGCCAACAATATTACTCAAATGTGGTGCAGTGAAAAAGCCACAGGGAATAGAGTAGCTGGCCAAGAGCAGTATTCAGGGATCTAAAATTACAGGGAAAATCATACAACATTCATTTTACTTGGGCCCAAATCTCTATCAGATGATGTTGAGCAGAAAGATTCTAAAATTGGCAGGGAGAAAGGAAAAGTTGTCTTAAAGTTTGGGCCATGCCAGGGCGGCCTTCAGAAAGAGAGCTGGCAGAAACAGAATAAGGTGGTGTGCCCTTGAAAGGCTGTCATAATAAGCAGTGTCTGTTGGGCAAGGATAAGCACAAGGGGAAAGAGAACCGAATGGAAATTAGTGCCAAAAAGTACGAGTAAACAAAGACAGAATTCTCTATATAGTATTTAGAGGACAGTATTTGCAACACAACAACATCAGAGATGCTAGTGCAATTCAACTCTATTCAATTCAGGCAGCGTTTGCACTGTGGCTGTATTGGGCTCCTCCTGGGTGGCTCCGTCAGTTGAGCGTCCAATTCTTGGTTTTAGCTCAGGCCATGATCTCAGTTTTGTGAGTTCGAACCCCAAGTTGGGCTCTGTGCTGCCAATGTGGAACCTGCTTGGGATCCTCTCTCTCTCCCTCTCTCTGCCCCTCCCCCATTGGTGCTGTCACTGTCTCTTCCAAAATAAATGAATAAACTTTTTAAAAAGAGAGAGAGAGAGAGGGAGGGAGAGAAGACACAAAGAAAATCCTGCTCCACGCTGACAGGGAGACAGACACCTCTCCCATCGGGTCCACTCATACCCAGAGCCAAGAAAGAGTGAAATGACAGTGCTCTGGGAGAGGGGAAGAGGGAGCCATGGTTTTCACCAGGGGACCTGAGAAGCTCACACAAAAGTGTATGAAAGGCTGGGACACCCAGGAGGGGGTGGGCAGAAGCAGAATGAGAGCCCCTGAGAATGTGAATATGGCTGGGCAGGAGTCCTGCTCTGCATGTGCTATTCACATATTACTTCATGTGGCCCCCAACAAGCCTCTGAATGATGGTTCTGTTATCATACCTGTGCCATGAATGCTGTGAACACCCAGCCTTCTCCCCACCCCACCCCCCCTGGTGTCACCATGAGGAGGTGTTACCATCCAGACAGGAGCCCTGTATCCTAACTCCAAAGACTGAACTTCTAACCACTGACCTACACTGCCTTCTTGTTCAGAACAAGCAAAATATAGACCCAGTAAGGGGAGAAAAAGGAGTAAGGCAAAAAAGGCAGGTAGGCTGGGGAGGGGAGTAGGGGGAAGGGTAACAGGTAGCATTTCCTTCTTGAAACCGCATTGTCTTAGGTACACAGATTCTGCATATCCAATGCACTTTGCCTATATGAAACACTCAATATCCTTGATAAGCAAGGCAAATTAATAGGCAGATATGAGCATACACAAATACATTCACCTCTGATGTGTTTTTCCACAAGTACCAAAGCAACTAATTTGTGCCACACTAGCAAATTATGGATTATTTTCTCTCCACTAACAAGAAACATCATTAGTAAAACACACATTTAGCACAAGATAAGACCACAGTCCCTCCCTTATCTGTAATCATTGCACTCAATGGCCACATCAGGGAGTTTTTAAAAACATGACCCTGATGAGTAGCTGTTGGATGTATTATTATTCTAGGTTTTTGTGTATTTAAAATATTTTATCATTAAAAATAGAATATTTAGTGGGAAAAAACATCCAGTGTGTTTGAAAGTTTTTAAGCCTTTTTAAAAAAACACTTCATTTAAGCACACCTACATATCATTCATAATTTTACATATTTCTGACTCTTATAACAATGTATATTTATCAAACATTCAACCAACTGAAGAAAAACTGGATGGAATAACCCTATAGGCAGCAATTTTTGTATGTACTATTCAAAATTGAGCTAAACCGGGGCACCTGTGTGGCTCAGTCATTTAAGCCTCCGACTTCAGCTCAGGTCACGATCTCACTGGTTGTGAGTTCGAGCCCCGCGTCGGGCCCTGTGCTGACACCTCAGAGCCTGGAGCCTGCTTCTGTGTCTCCCTCTCTCTCTGCCCCTCCCCCCCACCACTCGTGCTCGCTCTCTCAAAAATAAAACATTAAAAAAAAAAATTGAGCTAAACCAATATCCAGAGGGCTCTTGCCTTGATAAGTTTCTAAACTGTTCAGTGTTGGGCTTGGTCTTTAAGGTCCCACACAAACAGTCATAAATCATGCTCAGGAGAGGGTTCTTTCTGGGTCACCGTTTCTCAAAATGTGGCCCACCTTCATCAGCATCACCTGGGGTGCCTGTTAAGAACCCAAGAGATGCTGATTCAATAAGAAAAGTTTCACAAATTCCTCCTGGGATCAGCTGCACATTCACACTTGGGAACCACCACTCTAGAATCTTTTTAAACAGACCAAGTAAAAATGGCCACAGCCATAACCAAAATCACAAGGGGCCAATTCCCTAGCTCTCCCACTCCCTGGAGCAGCCAGGGCGCCTGCGTTAAGGAAGAAGCCAAAATAGACCCACAGTCCCAGACTGTACGGGAGGGACCTAAGTCAGCTTCCGCCTACCCATGCTTCCATCTGTGGGTCCTTACAAGGGATGCCCAGAGTCCCCAGGGGTGACCCAACCCTTGAGTAGCCCACCTCTCAAGCCCATGTGCACAGCATCTTTAGGCTTACTTATGAGTTGACTGTAGCCTCCCACCCCCTAAAAAAAATGTGGAGTCCAGATCCCCAGTATCTTAGCATGTGACCTTACTTGCACCCTATTTGGACTCAGAGTCATCACAGAGGGAATCCGGTTAAAATGAGGTCATTAGGGGATCCTGGTGTCCTAATAAAAAGAGGACATTTGACACAAAGACAGACACAGAAGGAAGATGATGTGAAGGGGCAAAGGGAGAAGGAGGCCTTCAAGCCAAGGAGAGAAGCTTGGAACAGACCCTTCCCACACAGCCCCTGAAGAACGAACCAATGCCGCCCACGCCTTGATTTTGGACTTCCGGTCTCCAGAACTCTGACACCATAATGTTCTGTTGTTCTAAGCCACCAGTCTGTGGTACTTTGTTATGGCCTGCCCTAGCAAACTAACACAGCTGGAGAACTCACAAAGTGAATTCAGGCTGTAAGAGCCAATCACTAACCCAGCTGTCAGGAGGGGCTGCAGCACGGGATGTCCAGGCAGCCTAGGGCGGTAAAGAACAAGGAATCCAGAGCCCACAAGGGGCGTCCGGGTGGCTCAGTCGGTTAAGCATCCGACTTCAGCTCAGGTCATGAGCCTGCGGTTCATGAGTTCGAGCCCTGGGTCAGGCTCCATGCTGACAGCTCAGACAGAGCCTGGAGGCTGCTTCAGATTCTGCGTCTCCCTCTCTCTCTGTCTGCTCCTCCCCTGATCACACACGCTCGCTTGCTCTCTCAAATAAAAAAAAACACTTTAAGGGGAAAAAAAAAAAAAAAAAAAAGCCACAAGATCTGGGATGGGATCCAAGCAGGGGCAGTGCCCCCTGCCTGTAAAGGTGGTAATAAACCATGCCTGTCTCCCCAGCCCACATGATACGAAGATCAGGAATAAGCTCCCGGCCCACTAGAAAGCACCATGCTGTGGCCTTCACCCCCTCAGTGGCTCCTCAGCATGCGCTCCGATCCTGGTCAGTATTAAGAGTGAGGACACAGCCCCAGCACTCCAAGTCATTCTCTTCATTGCTAGGAAGGCCTTGGAAACAAAATCTGCATTTCAGGAAAATTCAATTCGAGCTCCCCAAACATGTTTGAGTATGTTTGGAATATCCAAGACAACAAATAACAGGGTCAGAAACAGCAAACTCCCGACACTGCCAAAGGTCCTTTCAACAAGTCAGGCTTCCTAAGGGCCAAGGGTTCACTGGGCAGAGAAACACTCCACTAAAGCAGGCCAGGCAGGAGCAGGCGGTGTGTTCGGGCCAGCCCACGGGCTGGAGGAGGGCTTCATGATGAAGGTTTAAGTACTATCGCAACACAGAATTTATGGTTCCTAAATGTTTGTTTTAACTAGTGTTGAGAACACATATTTGACCCAGTGTGAACTTGACCTCTGGGTCCCTCTCCCTTTTCGCGGGGCTGTCTATGCCACATGACGAGATTTTCCAGCCGGCCCTCCCACCCGTGCTCCCAGCAGCTGCCATGGTAAACCTCACTGCGGATCTATTGGCAAAGCAGCTGTCAATGGCCATAGCAGGCATACGAAAAATGTGTAATCATTCTGGGCCCGACTCCCAAGCTTGGCTAGGGCCACACGGAGCCAAAAGGGACAAGAGACAGCCTGAAAAGCCCTCTTGGCCATCTGAACTCCGGCCACATTATTCCCTCCTGGACGATGCCATCTACTGCATCTCTGAACACCAAGGGTACACCGAGCTGTCTCCTCTGCCTATCATTAAGGAACACTTCTAGGTTTGGTTTTGTCGGGGGTTTTTTTCCAAAGCAGTGTGGGCTGAATGCCAATGGAAAAGCAATGGAATATCGATTTTTCTGTTTCTTGCTAAGGAGAGAACAAGTCATTTGATGTGCCATGAGTTAAGTGAGTAAAAACAGACCCTGTACTCCCTACAGCTGGCTGTGTCTCTCCTCTATTCATAGAACCTGGCACATGTTAAAGCTAAACAGATATCCGTTAAAGAAATGAAAGAACCATCCATGCATTTACGGAGGGGCTTCAGTGTGCCAGGCACCAGCACCCGACTCCAATCTGCCCTCTTTCCTCTTCCGTCCTCCTCATTCTGCCAACCTGGCCTTGCCCGCATCTCGCCCAGACTCCTTTAGGTCCTCTGCTCCCAGTCCAGTCTCCTCTTTAAAGTGGAGCCCACGGACTGGGTCTTTCTGTAGCCCGCACTTCCCCTGAGCAGGGGACAAAAAGACTGCAAGAACCAAGAAGAGGTAGGTTCTGTTTGGTCAGAGGAAGAAAATGTGAAAGTGAAAAGAGGCAAAAACAGAACACAGGAGGCACTGAATGCCCGAAGCACAAGACAAGGTTTCTAGGCTGCACAGCTCTCCTATAAATGCAAACTCTTTGGAAAGAGAACAAATGTGGTGCCATCTCCTTTGCACAAAACAGACACTCGCTATCAATGGTCACTCAGTGTTAAGAACTAAAGTGACCTATCCCATGCTACGCTTTCAACTTCTAGAGATGCACACACACAGGATGTCTAGCAAAGCAGCATTAACACACAACTGGGCATCTCTAGACTAGAGCCCCCCAAGGCCACCTTTACGGGTGCACATACGCGTTCCTTGCCCCAACAAAGGCATGCCTGTTGCGTATATGATATGCAACAGAAGGCTTACAAAATCTCCAGTCTTCAGAAGCATTTGCCTGTGCCCCATTTAAATTAAATGTCAATCAACTAAAAACAACGGAGTCTGGCTGGAAGGGCATCTTATTTTCTTCACCGGATTAAGCGAATGGAACACGATAAACACAACTGATCTCTTATGCAGAAATATTTTTGGTAACAACTGGACATGATCTATATAAATTGAAATTCTTCAGCTAAACCCTATCGATTATCCTCAAAATATAATGATAATTAGGAGACAATCTGGGTGGTACATTTAAATGTGCACTTGCATTTTAGGACTACTACCTTAAGGGAGAACTTCATATAGATATACCATTGGTATTTGTGTTCATAAGTAAAATAAAGCATACTCAAGAGCAATTGTTCAATCTCAGCAAATAAGTAGAGAGGAAAAAGACTACAAATCAATTTTTTTGCAATCCAGAGTTCACTAGTATTTACTGAAGTAGTTACAGTCACAAAATGGGTATCAGCAATTTTTCCATTTATATATACCTTGAAGGAGTATTTTTACTTCTACATAGCACATTTTATCCTAACAGAACTAGAGGCACGCAAATAATCTAATACTTAGTATATTTTAAAGTTCTATTAAAATAAATCATTCAGGGGGCACCTGGGTGGCTCATTCAGTTAAGCACCTGACTGACTCCTGATTTCAGCTCAGGTCATGATCTCATAGTTTGTGGGTTCGAGCCCCACACCTGGCTCTATGCTGACAATGCAGAGCCTGCTTGGGATTCTCTCTCTCTCTGCCTCTCCCCTGTGCACTCTCTCTCTCTCAAAACAAGTAAATAAACTTTTTTAAAATAATAAATAAATAAATAAATAATTAAGAACAACACAAACTACTTTCTTTTTTCTTGGTAATCAAAGGCAGGACAGCATGGGAGTGACTGGCTTTTTCATGCATTCTCTGTCCACTCTCATCTTTATTGAGGAACTGACAAAAATTGTACATACTTATGATATATGAGGATGTTTTGATATACACATACATTGTGAAATAATCACCACAATCAAGCTAATTAATATAGCTATCACTTCACATAGTTGACACTGTATAGGGAGTAAGAACACTTTAAGATCTACTCTCTGAGCAAATTTCAAGTAGACGACACAGTACTCTTAACTACAGTCACCTTGCTGTACATTAGATCCCCAGAACTTACTAATCTTGTGTGACTGACACTTTGTACCCCTTGATCAACATCTCCCCATTCTCTTTCTCCCCAACCCTAAACTACTTTAAAGTTATAATATAAAAAGGGATCCAGGGGCACCTGGGTGGCTCAGTCAGTTAAGCGTCCAACTTTGGCTCAGATCATGACCTCGCAGCTCATGAGTTAGAGCCCCGAGTCGAGCTCTGTGCTGACACCTCAGAGCCTGGAGCCTGCTTCAGATTCTGTGTCTCCCTCTCTCTCTGTCCCTCCCCCACTTGTGCTCTGTCTCTCTGCCTCTCAAAAATGAATAAATGTCAAAAAAAAAATTTTTTTAAAAGGGGATCCAAATTACGTTATTTAAAAAGGAGACTGACAACAGCAGCTAGGGAAACACATAGGAAAAAAAGAAAACCAAGTAAGAGATAAATGAGACAAAATTTACTTGACTTAATCCAATAATAAACTAAGAATCTCTCTGGTTTTATCAAGGCTTTTACACCCATTCTTTTTCACCTTGACACCTGAAATAATCTGACAAAGTGGGCAAGGGTTTAGCACATTCGTTTCTGGATCGGAAAATATAGGGTCAGAGAGGTCAAGTGAATCCCTCAAGGCCCCACATCTAGTCAAGGCTTCAGGATTTGAACTCAGGGCCAGGGGCTTTTCCAGTAGCCCACTGCTCAGCCATGGACACAAATTTCACAGCACAATGGTAACTCTAGTCATCCCATCTGAATGAGGAAGGCTCCTTCATCTCTCTGGCTCTCCCACATACACAAAACAAGTCTCCCATTGGAACATATCCACCTAATGCATACATGACTTTGGGCTGGACACTGGCCCACCCCAGCATCACTTTTAAAATTATTCCTGAGGGGCGCCTGGGTGGCTCAGTCGGTTAAGTGTCCGACTTCAGCCCGGGTCACGATCTCGCGGTCCGTGAGTTCGAGCCCCGTGTCGGGCTCTGCGCTGATGGCTCAGAGCCTAGAGCCTGCTTCCGATTCTGTCTCCCTCTCTCTCTGCCCCTCCCCCGTTCATGCTCTGTCTCTCTCTGTCTCAAAAATAAATAAACGTTAAAATAAATAAATAAATAAATAAATAAATAAATAAATAAATTATTCCTGAAAGGAGTCATTAAGTTTCCAGCACTTGGGCATGAATTCATTTGTCAGATCGGGCAGTTTAGGAAGGCCAGTTTTTCGAATGCTGAACCATCATCAAAAAAGAAAGTGATGCTGCCTTGCTTAGACTCCCGGTGCTGTTCCTCTAGGAACTGGAAAGAGAACTGGAACCAAAAGCCAGAGGTATTTGTTATGTGTATTGTGAGACTAAATCAATGTAGCAACCTCCTCTAGGACCCTGCAGTCACTGCTCTGACCCAGAGCCTTCTGTAACTTCTCTCTTTCTGGGTGACCAAAGGGCAAACCCGGTCAAACCTAGGCACAAACATATTCTTGCCTCACTTGCCTGGACAAGCAGGAAGTTCATGAAGTGGTTCCTCAAGATTTCCTGCTTGAGCATCTTTGCACATTCCAGAACATCTCTGGATCCCCAAACCCTCAGACAACCTTTCCAGAAAAGGCACCATATTGCATCATTTGCCAACTAAACATCTTCCAATCTTGGTGCATGCTCTTTAACAGGCATCAAGGCGGAGCACCCGCCCACTATCTATAAAATCCTGCCCTGTATTTTTAATCTTTACACAGCAACATCCCACTATAACAGTGCCGTCATGGATAGGTTATCTCCATGTTATAGGCAAACCGTATCATACCAGGTTTTGAGCGGAAGGAGGTACCAAAGGGAGGAAAGGGTGTATAATCTGACCTGAGTCATCATAAATTCAGGAAAACGCTGACACACTATTGTCAAGTGTAATCTAAGAAGTGAAAAATTATGACAGTCTGAATGCCTACAACCCTGAGCATTTCTGAGCCAGCAGTTTGCGTTCAGTAATCAAGAGGCGGACAGTCAGTTCCTACCTGCCATTACTCCTTGATCACAGTCGAATCATAACCTATCCGGACATTCCTTTCTAGAAAATCCAAGCCACCATGCCAGAGTCCTCCTGTTTCTTTCAAGGAGTAAAGGTATTTTTTAATAAGCAAGGTCACTGGAATGACCATACTAGAAATTTTTTCCAATATTTTAAAATCCAAACTGACTTTATTTTTAATATAAATTATTTACAAGAGTAAATCAGGATTTTAATATCCAAACTGTACACAAAACAAATTGCTAAACTTGACTTATGATGCCGAATACCAAGAAGCAGCTAAAATTGGGGATGATTCCAATCCGCAATGTTTATGGCTCAAGCTCCATGCAGAGAAACCTAAGAAGGATATACGCTGAGTGGAAGATTTTTTTTTTTTTTAATTTCCAGTTAGCAACAGAATGAGGCAACTCGTCCAGAGGAGCCTCGAAATACATTTTAACTGAGTCCTCAACTTTACAGCACATCGGGGAAATGTGTTCTGGTGTTCTCAAACCTGCATGTAACAATAATGGGTGTTTCTAAAACATTGCTAAGATGTGTATTAATTGGTGGGGGCGCCTGGGTGTCTCAGTCGGTTAAATGTCCCTCCCATTTCAGCTCAGGTCTGATCTCATGGTTCGTGAGTTCAAGCCCTAAGCCCTGCATCTGGCTGGCTCTGTGTTGACAGCTCGAATTCTGGAACCTGCTTCCAATTCTGTGTCTCCCTCCCTCTCTGCCCCCTCCCCCATTCGTACTCTCTCTCTCAAAAATAAACAAACATTTAAAAAATTAAAAAAAAAAAAAAAGATGTGTATTAATTGAAGGGGCACTCAAGGAGACCACACCTGTCAGTTCTGAAGAACTGTGAAGACACTGCCTCCTGGAAAACAATCAGGCCTCAAAGATGGGAGGATTCTTGTTGCTGCTTTCAGAAAGCTTTAGAAACTGCTAATGTTTTATTTCAGAACAAGGCCACCTATCTCCCATCCCCCTCTGGCCATCAACCAAAAAATGTTTTTCATCTGTCAATATCCAAGCTTGAGTTAACAGTACTGGTTTGGCAAATAGCACATTCTCCAATGGAATTTTTTTCCTAGCTCCTGATCCATAGGTGTGACAGTGATTAATACTGAGTCGTGTGGGTGCAGGGGAACCTTGGATGCACGGCAGAGTTCTCTACAATACATTGCCGCTGGCACTGATACACTATCATTACTGTGACTCATGATTGGTAATGAAGGCTGCAGATAATGTCTTGCATACATAACGTCTCGAGGGCAGCAAGAGCCCCTTCGTGTGACCCCTGGGGGAGCCTCCCTCCCCATGTGGACAGCCCCCCTTTGCCCACTGTGCCAGCCACAGCCAGCATGGAAACTTACGTTTGGTGCACCTCTGGGAGCCAGGGGCCTTACTCCAGCCATGGCAGCACTGCCCTCCACAGACATTGACCCTGAAACAAAGCAAGACCACTGAGTCCACAGTAGCAGTGTACTCTTCCAGAAAACCCAAGTTCATATGGGTCCCTGCAAGCTCAGCCTCCTGTGTCCACACTCCCCTGGCTTGCAGAGTCCTAAGCCATTCGCAGCATGCCCAAACCAAAGCTGCCCGGGTAGAAGAGTAAAGACCGTGTATCAGGGTAAGGTGGGAGAACCAAAAAGCCTGCATAACATAGAATTACACAGGGAGGGAGAACAGAGTCCACATAAATGAACTTCTTAACCCCCAAAGTAGAGCCAAGTGTATTTTGTATATTATCTGGCCCACAATTTAAACCGAATCTGAGTTTTAGGGAGAAGTGTCCGAACACAGGGGAGATCACAATGCCTGGAAAGTACCCCTGAAGAAAAGAACCAGATAGGCAAAACAAGTTATCCCCCACACCCCCAACCTGTGATTAAATGGGGAAAGGGGCAGGAAGGATGTTTATGAGCGCCCAGTAACAGAAACTTTCCAACCGAAAATTCTGTCAATGCACAGACACCCTGCCCTGGGGAAAGGCGACCCCACAGGTGCACGGAAGCCCAAGCCCACAATCTAGGATGCTGAAAAGTTTTGGGCCGCAGAACAGGAGCTGTATCTTCACAGCCGGCCCTTCCACCACTTTTTTTTTTTTCTTCTCTAGCTGGAAAAAAGAGTTAAAACTGAGTTGCAAAGAGCAGTTTAATTGATGCTAAGGGAGTGAGCAGTAGTGACTTCATGTATACGCCCGTCTTCTAGGAGTAGTTGGGTTCGCGCACAGGAGGTTACGCCCCAGGCAGAAATGCCTTTTGTGTTTACCCGCAGCCGAGAAACAATGCACACGGAGTTTCTCCTCAAAGTCTCCGGGTTCCCCGCATTCGCCTCTGCCTGCGGCGCGGGCGGGCGGGGGGAGGAGAAGGCGGCCCCAACGCGCACGACGCCCGCGGCCGGGCTCCGAGGGACCCTGACCCCGCGGGTCCCGGCGCGGGCGGCGCGCGCGCGCGCGTAGGGAGGGTGTGGGCTTACCCCTGCAGCTGCTGCTTCTGCTGAACCTGCAGCCTCGAGCCCCCGCCGCTCTGGCTCTCCGGCGGCACTTTGGAGCGCACGACTTGCCTGCCTTGTTTGGCGAACGGGGCGGCCGCCGGGTGAGCGCCGGGCTTGGGGTGGAGCTGCCCGCCGGGGGCCCCGGGCCGCGCCGGCTCGGGCGGCGGAGGCGGCCGGAGCCCCTGCAGGGCCGCGCCGCCTGGCTGGCTCGTGCGGCGCGTCCGCTCCGAGGGGGCCCCCGGAGAGGCGCGGCTGGGAGCCCCGGCGCCCGCCGAGCCGCGGCTGTACCTGGCGTCGAGCGCGACGTTGAAGGTCCGCGGGCGCGGAGGCCCGCCCAGGGGCAAGGCGCCCGCCGCCAGGCCGGGGCCCGGGCGCACCACGTACGTGATCCTCCGCACCCGGCCGTGCGCCGACGACGCGAGCAGCCCTGCCCAGAGCAGCAGCCCCCACCTGAGCCAGGGCCCCGCCATCGCGGGCCCGAGCCGGCGCCCCCGGCGCCCGCCCCCGGCCGTGCGGCTCGCCCGGTGCGGCCGCCCGCGCGCGCTCCGGCTGCCCGAGAGCCCGGGAGGCGGGACGAGGAGAACTCGGCTGCAGGAGAGGAAGTTCTGCGGGCGGCCGAGCGGCCCCAGACCCCAGCCGAAAGCGGCGGGGAGGAGGGGGCGGGCGTGGGGGTGGGGTGGGGAGCCGAGCCCGGGAAGGGAGGGGAGGGGCGAGGGGAGCGGACTCCGCAAGGTGAGGGTCCGCTCGCGCAGCCGCGGGTGCAGGGGGCGCCGCGCCCGGGCCCGGGGCAGAGCGGGCGAGCGCGGGCGTGAGCGCGCGGGACGCTCGGAGGCAACCCGGGCTGCAAAGTCTTTAAAAAGTTGCTCTCGCCGTGGAACCGAGTGTCAGATCTGAACAGCCAATCTCCGGCAGACGTGACGTCAGGCAGTAAATCCTAATTGGGGAAAGCGTGAGATGAGCCCGAGAACGCGCCGCCACCCTCCACATCCACATAGATTGTTACTGTGGGGCGGCAAGGCAGAGGTCCCCGCTCCCCGGTCCCGGGTCCCGGAGAGGGACAAAGGATTCTGCAGAATCACTGACTGGTCCTCTCCTTCCAGAACCCTCACGGGATTCGTTTGATATCGTTTGGAAGGCATATTATCTGTGTTTGCTGGGATACATGCCGGGGGTTGGATGAAAATACCAGATCGGGCCCCAGAAAGGACTGCTCGGGATATGCCTAGCTGTCCATCCGAAAGCGTTTAGATGGTTCTCTTTGAGATTGTAAACCCCGCGTGGCTGTGCCTCGGTCTGCAGCCTCTGGTACCCTACTCCTAGTTACGCGAGTTTGAGAGTGCAGGGCGGGCAGCAGGGGGCGCCCGCGTGGACTGGGAAAAGGGCGGCAGGCACCAACCCCAGAAGCAGCCCGCTCTTGGTAAAAAGGCCTTTAAGATGGGAATACAAAGTTTAGGATCCATGACAACCCCAGGCCATTTAGAATTAAAAAAAAAAAAAAAAAAACTCAGTTCCTTGGACCCCTATCTGAAAGGAAAGGATCACTCACTAGAGATGACCCAAAATCACATCAAGGGAAATGCAGGATGTTCCCAGGACAGTCCCTGGAGCTCATAGTGCTCTTTGGGAAAAACCATGAAATAATGTTATAGTCTAGCATTTGAATTTAAAACAGTGTCTCCAGAATGCACGATTTTATTGTATGAATGCAATATAAAACTCATGGTCTTAACAGTGTTTTTTAAAAAGCCATTTAACAAAAAATGATACTTGGTTTCCAAGGCTTTGGTTGTTCTTGTTCATATTTATTTGTGGCTAATCTTTGTTCCGTTGTCTGCCAGCATTGGCTAGTAGGCAATTGGTAGCAGGTGATGGTGGCTTAAGAATTAATGGAAGGTAATTTAAGGTTGAAGAGAATTCATTAATCTCTTTTTTCTGTACATTGGAGAAAGACCTCCAATATTGGATTTTGGCAGGAGGGGACCTCAGTCCATCTGCCTGAGCACCAGCTTCATGTGAGAACACACACGAGAGCCACTGTTGAAGATTAAATAGCACTGGGCTGGAGGGAGAGACCACAGTTCAGTCAGAACACTGTAGCTAATTAGCCAAAAGACCACAGGCAGTTCACCCCTTATCCCTGAACCTCCACTTCCTCCTCCGTAACAGAAAAGTTGGATTAAATGTACCTTCCAGCACTAACAGTCTGTGACTCTAAGAACATCCGGGGTCCCTGTGGACAGGATCAGTGAGGTCATTCAAGGTCAGTCTCTGAACCAAGCCAAAGAGAACCAGCTGAGATGATTGAGGAAGGAGGGTGGGTCAAGAAACTGCCTCCCAGCTCTTGGTTCTGTAAAAAGGACACAATAGAAGCTAGTAAATATCCACCCAGTGCCTACCCAGGCCAGCACAGAGGCGGACCCTCTGCACACACACAGTGTCCCAAGATACAACCCCTTTGTCTTAGAGGAATTTCCTATCTGGTTAGGGAGACAAGATATAAATAAATGAAAGCTTAAAAAAAAAAAAAAGATAAGTAACAACTGAATTAAGCAACACTTGGAGATAATAAAACCCTCACAGGGCAGGATCTGATTTGTATGAGGCCAGTGTCACAGTGCAATCCATAATTCTTTGTCAACTCATGGAAAATTCACAATGTGTAGGGGAAATCTTGCCTACCTTCAATTCAAATCAGCCGGGAGAGATTTTACAGTAGGGATTATACAGCAGCAGTGGAAACGGATGGAGGGGGAAAGAGGCATCTAAAAGCACTAACTCTGTTCTGAAGAAGCAGGTCAGAAGAGGAGAGATGTCAGGCAGCGAAAGCTCAGGAAATAGTGAAGGATAGTGTCCTCAAAGGACTAGAGTTTAGTATGCTGGTTTTGTTGGGGCACTCACAGGACCCAGATGGATGAGCCTGCTTCAGTCAGTAAGAGGCAGCCACCTGCAGAGGGCAGAGCCTAGACAGGGAGCCAGAGCTCTGGGCTCTATCACTGCCCTGCTTCTCTTCCCGTGGGAGCCTGAGCAAGTCATTTCACCCCTGTGAGCTGTTTCCTGAGGGTCTTGGGGTCAACCGGAAGTCCTTGCATTTGGGGAGAGCAATGACTTTGACCACTCTCTATGGCTCTGCAGAAAAATGGTCCCTACCATCAAGAAGATACAATGCAGGGGTGCCTGCTAAGCGTTTGCTAAGCGTCCAACTCTTGATTTCGGCTCAGGTCAGGGTGTCATGGTTCATGAGTTCAAGTCCCAGATCAGGCTCCATGCTGACAATGCAGAGCCTGCTTGGGATTTTCTCTCCCTCTTTTTCTGCCTCTCTCTCTCTCTCTCTCTCTCGGTAAATAAACTTTTTAAAAAAAGATACAATGCAGTCTTCCTTTCTCTTTACCCAAAGCAATGAAAAGTGGGTATTTCAACCACTCTTCAGCTGGATTACAAACAGCTTTCTGACAGATTTGGGTATCTCATAGTGAGATCAACTCTGAAATGCAACCAAAGAAAGAATCTCACATGATTGTCTGTCTCATCCCTAAAGGACCCACACACGTGTGAGTATACATGTCTGCATTCACAACCATTAATGAAGTGATATACACATAAGTGGCCTCACCGTAGTCAGGAAATACCAGCAAAGTCTCAGTTTTGCACATCAGTCTCTTGCGATCTGCATAACTAGCAAGATGATCATTGAGAAAAGTGCTGTGCACCCTGAGATGGTTACCCACCTTAACATTCAATTCAGTATTATTCTGAAAGTGAAAGCCCAGTTCCCGTCAGGCATGGGGACCAGCCTTTGCCAATTCTAGACCCAGTTTAATGCCATGGTTTCTGGACCCACGCCCCCTACGTTTCAAGGTCCATTTATATTGGCAGTATGAAACTTCCTCGTTCAAAAAAAAAAAAAAAAAGTCTTTAAAGATCTCATAAAACTTCTTGGACTTTAGATGGTTTTTACAAAACAATACTCAGATGAGCTAAGTGTAAATGAATCAGAAAAGAGGATTATGTTTCCCATAAAAGCTCATGGGTTTGAGGATTAGGGGAAGAAAGGAAGGCTGGAAATGCCAAACTCTTTAAAGCACTTTGAAACCATTAGTCAAACTCCAAATACAGCCAGGTTCCCTTATCCTCACACTTTATGAGTTGCATAATTGAAAATCATTTAAGATCAACTACAAATCAAATTTAGTGGCTGCCTGTGATCAGAGCTGCTTCCACCCATGTTTCCTTCTAGCCAAAGACTTCATGGAGCCCCTTTCCTGTCGTTTCATGGACAAATTCTTAGAGAAAAAGGAAGAGAGCAACAGCAAGTCAGTGGGTAGCAGGTAAAAGGAAGAGAAAGAAAGAGAGCTGGAGAAAGAGACTGAGGACCAGAGAAGTAAGGGAGCTGAGAAAACAGGAGAGAAAGAGCATGAAGACAGAAAGTGGGGACACAGTGGAGGAGGGACAGCAAAGTTGGGCAGAGGAAAGGAAGGGTGCAGAAGGAATGGGGAACAGGCCATGGTGGAGGAATCAATGAGTAGAGAAGGGAACACACAAGAGTAAGGGGAGTAGGGGAAAAGAAAAGCTTACAAATGAAATGAAGGTGGCGAAGAATTCTACCCGGAACCTGTACGCTAATTTTCTCAGGCTGCCCACTAGGATTCTGGCAGACAAACATCTGCCAGTTCTGACCGGAACATCAGCTTCTCCAGGTTTGAGCTAGAATTAGACCTGAGACCTTAGAAGGTGCTAGCGGGTGTGACTGGTCGACTGCCCCACCCCTAACTTGAGGCCAGAGGGTCCCAGAAGCCCCATTTCCTCCCACCCAGCAGGTGGCCAAAGACCACAGCTCCAGCTAAGATCCCCGCAATTGCAGTCTCCCTTGTTCTTTCAACCATTTCATCAGAAAGCAGTGGTTGAGGGACATTACAAATGTGTGACCTCCTCCACATTTCACTCCGCTTCCAGGAAAAGGCCCATGAAGCTTTCCAAATGAAGAATTACAGCAAAGTTTCATCTGATGAAGATGTCAGTGTGTCTGCCAGCTGTGGGAGCAACATGGAGTTGGATTTGCCGAGAAAGATGAGCCGCCCCGGGAACTGAGTAACAAGTGGAACCAAGGTTTCTCCCTGTGTTTCGCTTTAAAGCTTCAGGTTTGAAATGTAAGCATCTTTAGCTGTCATTCAATAAACGCTCACTGAACAACATTGGGGCCTTCAGCTAGCCTATGTGGACCCTTAAAACAAAATCAAAGCAGACTTCTGTTTCGAGGGGAGACATTAAAATGATGCCTGGTTGGATTACATACAGCCCAGAGATGCCCCTGGGCCAGTGAGTGCCTTTGTGCCTGGCCCTGGCAACCGAGACCCTGTCCACACGGAGCACACAGTCTAATGGGGTCAACTGTCCTGAGACAGATAAGTACATGTATGGTGAGTATTGAAAAAGGACTGTCAGAGTGAGAAGTGAGACCGAGTAGAGGAAAAAAGGTCAAGGGTATGGGCTGCCTTGCTACAAATTGAGAAGAGCCAATCAACAAAAGCAAACTCACCAAAGGTGTAGTTTTGTGTGCATTAAATTTCCCTAATTATTCTGGTCGCCTTCTCACTTGCCTTAGTATATAATTAAGGATGAGTATCATACAATAGTGGCTTCAGAAGACAACGAAATGCCTCTCTACAGCTAACTAAAACCTGCTTATAAATTTAGCTTTCACTGAAGTTTTTCATACCCATTTATTCAGAACTTTGGAATATAAAACATGCAACTACATGATAATTAAATAGTATCAATACAATTGTATTGACACTTGTCATTCACACCATCCAAACCTCACTGGAAGGTCAACATTCAGGGGAGCACAAAGGAATTACACCCTTTGTCTCAAGGAGTTTGCATGTTGGAAAACATTGGATGCACGCTAAACTGAGGGGCACCTTCTACAAAGCAGTCTATGAAACACTTGCCTTTTGATCACAAATAGGTCCCCAATTACTTGCATTGCAACACTCCTTTGACCTTCCATTCAGTCAATGGAAACTTTCCTAGTTTCCCTGCTTAAATTTACATTCCAAGATGCCCAGACACCTGCAAGGTTGGTAGAGTGCCAGGTGAGCAAACAGAGTAATGTTCTCTCCACTCAGATACAACTACTTCTAAATCGTGATCCAATTTTAAAGGGAACCTTCCTGCTTTACATCAGCTTCAAAGCTTCCCAGGTTGTTGAGTTGCTGGAATCTAAATTTCAGGACATTCGTAATTGTTATTTCTCTTGTCTACTTAGAATTTTCACCCAGTGGCACTAGAACCTGATGCTGGATTTAACACTTGATCCTAACTTTTTTTTCATAATATTCTCTCTGCATCCCATCAAATTGATGATCATATAGTGAATAAAGCAACCTAGGAAAAGAAGAAAATGTACTAAACTACCTCTTCATACCAATTCCTAGCCAGCCTTTCTGTTTTCGAAGACCCAAGGTCCTTCATAGATTGCCTCCGTCTCACTTTTTCTTTTCTTTTTTTTTAATGTTTACTTATTTTTTGAAGGAGAGAAAGAGACAGAGCATGAGCTGGGGAGGGCAGAAAGAGAGGGAGACACAGAACCTAAAGCAGGCTCCAGGCTCTGAGCTGTCAGCACAGAGCCCGACACGGGGCTCAAACTCACAGAACTCTGATATCATAACCTGAGCAGAAACCAAGAGGTGGATGTTTAACTGACGGAGCCACCCAGGCATCTCCCTCTTCACTTTTTCAACCTCATCTTGGGCTACTCCCCCAAATGAACTCTCTGTTCCAACTACATTTATCTACATAGTTTTTTTTTTCTTTTCTTTGAAAAGAAAAAAGAAAAAAACCTCTGGTCAGCTGCTAGTCCGCAGAAACAGGACACTCCTGCCCCTGCTCCTGAAACACTCTCATGACCTCAACCAAGTCCTTCTCCTCCTTCAAAATAGAACTGAAGACCCTTTATTTTCATGAAGCTCCTGGAACCACCTTAGTCCTCAGTTTTTTCTAACCCTTGGAGCATCTAGTGTCCATTCCCAGGTATTAAACACCCCAGGTATTAAACACGTAACACATGCTTTGTAATAGACATAGAACATTTCCTGCCGGGGAAGCTTGTTTCGATTCTTGGTCCTAGTAAAATAAACCAGAACTAAGGCAGGTCGTGGTTAATAATTGTCAAGGTTTGGTTCTGATGTAGGGACTTGCCTTTAGATGTTTGCAGGCAGGGTTCTGCTGAGCAGTAGGGTTTGCCCAAATTTTCCCCCAACTAAAATTAAGTTGCTCTAACTGAATCAAGCACTGGCCCTCTATAGAAAGACAAAGTTTCCTACCTCTGAATTAATGGTTTGGAAAGCTCTGTAGAAAGAATTTTGTCCTATTTGTGTCTGAAAACTGTTACGTTGCCAGGGTTATGTCATTAAAACAGTCAGTGATTTTATAACATCTCTCTTTTGTTGCCCTCTCGACTTACCCTATTACTGGAGACCCGGACATACCCTGAGAATTTCAACTAGTAAAAAGCCACAGAACATGGATGCACTGAGCAACACCCAGGAGTAACTCACGCCACCAGAGAAACACCAGCTCTGCAAGGAAAGGCCTGGCTTTCTAAACAGTGAGGGGAGACCAGTAAAACCAGCCCAGTGTCTGTGATTCCTCCAGGTTTCCAGGTTTTAAAGCCCAGGCTACTGCTGAGAGGGATCAGGTTACATCTGCCAGCTGCGCCAGAACTTTCCTCTTAACCCTTTCCAACCCACTACCTGGATGTGAAACTTCATTTCACTGACTAGAAAGAGCATCTTCAGTCTTTGCATCACCGCCCCGCCAACCCCACCCCCGTTTTCTTCCTGCATGCAAGTTACTGGCCAATGCCCACACTGACTTTCATGCCTCCACCTTATCTCCAGAAGTCTGTGTTGAAGGCAGAGACCTTGTGTGTCACATCTCCAATGCCCAACACGCTGTTCGAGTCATAGTAAATGCTTATAGAAGTGTTTGTTCAGTAAATGGCCATCTCTTGGGACACCTAATTGCAGGGGGTGGTCCATAATAACAAAACTATCTTTTTTTTTTCATCATGAGCACAGACCTTGTCCAAGATCCTTAAGTTGTCAAAGACCTGGAGATTGATTCATTCAGTCAGTCATTGACATTTACTCATTCATTCACTAGACATTTTTGATAATGAACTTTTTTTTTTTTAGATAACAAAAATGGGAAACGGGTTTCAGAAATTTCTGCTTAGGGATCTAATATTCCTCACTAGATTCAGGACTCTCTCTAAAAGTTGGGGAAATTCTTTAGAGGGCATGGGATAAAGAGATGGATAGGTGGAATCTCTTCCTACAGTCCTTCCGCAGCTAAATGCTAGAAAATCGTTAGCAGAAAATCTATCCGAGCACACAGAACAGCAGCTGTATAATGTAGATACATAATCCTGGATATTTGCATGCCAGGAGGGAATAGAATGTATGGTTAAGAGGACAAACTTTGGTGCCAAACAACCTGAGCTCAGTTTTTAGTTCTGCCTCTAAGTATGGGAACGAATTTGGAGGCTGAGCCCCTTGTTCTGGGTGAATGTGGGAAGCAGCTGACTGGGCATTAAGGAACTAAACCCTTGCATCCCCCTTGAACAATCACTTTTATGAGGGAATGTTTTTGAGTTTACCCAGTGCTGTCCTGGGAACCGCTTCTCAGCTGGAGGCAGTTGGAAATAGATAATTTCAGCCTTAGATTCTAAGGCCATCAAGGCTGCCGCTTTATTTTATCACTTTATGGTTCAGCACACATGATCATGAAGTGACTCCTGGCAGTCCGCTCAGCCTCTACACATTTACTGCCCTCTTTCCAGTAGAAGGAAGGCATTCTGGAACAGTGGAGCTTTCTCCAGGGGTTGTAGAGTCACAGGTACCAAAACCTGATGAGTCCCTTGTGCTCTTCACCTGGTAGAGAGAGGTCACAGGGTTACTATTTCAGGGGCACTTGCCTGAAGAGGACACAATCAGTCCAGGAGAAGATCAAAAACAGAGATGGAAAAGGAGACCTCAATTTACAAAGGTGGGTGGTGGAAGGAAGTAAAGGGAAGAGAATCATTCATATTCATTCACTGAGCACTTACAAAGGCCCATAAATGGCATAAGAGGGTTCTGCACCTGCCATCACAGGAGGGGGTCTTTCTGTAGCCAGTTGCTTCCGTAACTAAAAAAATGGCATTCCGTGATAAAGAAATCATGTACATGCCTACGCTTCTGTTTTCTTATCTATAAAATGGAAACAATTCCTATATAGAGTTCAGCAAGCTTTTTCTCAAAAGGGTCAGATATTAAATATTTTCAACATTGCAGGCCATACAGTCTCCATTGCAACGACTCAACTTTGCTATTACAGCATGCAAGACATTACATAAAGGAATGGGCAGGGGCCGATTTGGTCTGTGGGCCAAAGTTTGCCATGTCCTGATCTAATCCACCCAATGCATAGGGTGTTGTGAAGATTAATGAGCTAATCCAAGTAACATTTTTTAGTACATAATATGGCAGGTCAATGGTCAGTAAACATTAGCCATTATCAATGCTCAGATTTTAGACTCTCCCAGCTGTATGTGCTGACTTTGCTCACTTTAGTGAGTGGTATAGTCCTCAGAGCTCCCCAGGAGATATTTCCAGCCCTCCCCTCTTGGGCATGTGGTGGGTGTCATGGGTTGGATTCTCTGAGAACCCTGAGATGGAGTTTCATGTACAGGGGATTTATTCAGGAGTGTCCTTGGGAGCAACACCTATGGAGAGGAGGAAAGGAAGCAAAATTGGGCAGAGACAGAAGTCAAGTTGCCCAGCAGGCTGAGCCAAATCCATAGGGATCTCTGGGGCTAAAATGGCTGTTGGAATTGCCCTACATTGGGTTAAAGTAGCTGGGCCTCGTAACCTTACCTGGAAGAGTCACCGCATGTGGGCTGCCCTAGCAAGGGGGTAAGCCTTGGGTAAGGCAGCTCTGCAGCTCAGGTTTCCTGGAGGGTTCAATAGATGATACCTGTCTGTGACAGCATGCCCAGCAACTAGGGGGACATGGGAGGGAGGGGAAGATGTGACCAATTCTGACCATGAAATGTGGATAGAAATGACAGTCACTTGCAGACCAAGCATTTAATTATTGCTGCAAGACCCTCCAGAGCCCCTTGTCTCTATAGTGACCAGCAGTTTCAAGATGGTGGCAGCTCCATCAGTCTGGATCCCTGGCAGGACAACAGTGAACAAAATCCCCTATCAACCTGTAATGGAAACACAGTGTAAGTAAGACTCAAATCTGAGTTGAATGTTTTGAAGTGAAGATGCCCTTATAATCTTGAAAATTCAGGGAACTGGTTTGAAATCATCATTATCTTGCCAACATCATCATCTCAGCTAACACTAGCATTTACATGAATTCACTAACATAATGTTCGCAATCTATGTACAACACAGTAGTATTATTATATTTATTTCTAGAGATGAGGAAACTGATGCTTATAGAGGTTCATTAGCTTCCAGCTCAGTGCCCATCTTTCTAAATAAAGTATTATTGGAACACAGCCATGCCCATTCATTACATAGTATGTAATTATGGCTGCTTTCCTGATACTGTGGCAGGGTTGAGTAGTTGAGTATAACCTTCAAATAACTTTCCAGAAAAAGTATTGTCCCCCCCCCTCCCCTGCCACTCTACACAAAGCCTGGTTCCAGACCCACATTTTCTGACTCCAGAGACACCGTGCATAATTCAGATATAAGTAAACCCTAGGTAGGCTTGGAATCTGTACAGGTGTTATAAAACCTTCCCGTTTCCATTATCCTAACTGGACATTTTTTAATTTAAAACTTTCATGACATTTATTTCTAGCAACATGACAGACTCTGTATCCTAAAAATCCTTCCCTGAAAAACACCTATAAAATGTTGGATAAAATGAATAGCTGACTTGGCAAGAAATTAAGGTATATCCTCAGAGGCAAAAAATGAAGTAGAAGCCAGAATCCACAGTGAGCTGGTAAATGTTCACTCAAGCAGGCCTTAAGGCCTCAAGACCCCTGAGATCCTTTGCCTTCTGGGGTGGGGGTGGGGGACAGAGATACAACAAGGCAGTAGAGTGTCAGCATAAAGACTGTGGAATAAATCCCCCAAAAGCCCCCATTTCCAGTGAGAGAGCAGTCTAGAAAGTATTTGCCTTGCAAAGGGGTACAGCAAAGAAAAGCTTTGTGTCTCAGCTTTGATTTTAGTTGAAAGAAAAAAAAGTCTTCTCCCCCCCCCCACCTCAGTCCCCCGGTTGAACCTCAGCCTGTGGTTCAAATTCACACTACTTGCCTATTCCGAAACTATTTTAGGCCAAAGAAGCTAATTAAAATAGTCCTGGATTAGTAGTTCCCAGGCACTTGGCAAACTAAACACAAATAGAAGGAATATTCTCTCAAGTTAAGTCTCATAAAATTCTCACAGATAATGCCCCAACAAAAATGAGCTCCCAGTAAAAAATCACAAGACTACTCACAGAGCAAGACATCATGAGACAGGGTTAGCAGAAACATCAAGCAGCAGAATCAGATACCCAAGGTCTTTAGGGTGAATTATCATGTGTAGTGGGACCTGGCCAACGTTTTCTCCAAAGGGCCAGGTAGTATATATTTTAAGTTTTGCAAGCTATACCATCTGCATCAAAAAGACTCAACTTAAAAACAAAAACAAAAGCAAACACAAAATGAAAAATAAAAAAGGACTCAACTTTGCTTTTTAGAGTGAAAGCAGACACAGGTGTTATGTAAACTAATGGGCTTAGCTGTGTTCTAATAAACCTTTATTTACAAAGATAGTGAGTGTGACAGATTTGGCCAGCAGGTCATAGTTTATAAAATAAATATGTTTTCTAAAATTTTTTAATTTAATATACGAGCAAAAAATAAAACATTATCATGAGTGTCAAGGCAGATTCTTAACTTCTGGAAGTAGAAGGTGTGGTTGAACTTTTAAGATTCAATATGCGAGTTAACCAACAGATTAGAACAACTGAAAAAACATAATTATTAAGCTGAAAGCTGGACATGACAAAATTACTTAAGATATAGCACAGAGAGACAAAGAGGAGGAAATTATTTAAAAAGATTAATAAATGTGGAAGTCTGAGTGAGTAGGGAAAAATGGGAGAGAGACAATATTCAAGAATTTTCATGGACCCCTAAAGTTAGGACATACAAAATATTCCAAAAAAAATTATAGCCAGCGTCATCCTGGTTCAACTGCAGAACATTAAAGACAAAGTTTTAATTTGTCTTTAAATTTGTCTTTAATTGACTAGTTTAAAAAGAGCCCAAACAACAAGAGAGCTTAACCTGCTTGATATCTGATTTCTCACCAACAACCAAAATACTGTAAGATAATGTCTTCAAGGTGCTGAAAAATAACTGTCAATCTATGATTGTATATCCAGCAAAATTTATGTTTCAAGAAGGAGGACAAAACAGAGATGGGTTTAGATGAACAAAAGCTAATTTACTTTCAACAGATCCTTAGTACAGAAGGGGGATAGACAGATACTTGACTTAAGAAGGATGGCAACCAAGTGACCAAGAAAATGGGGATCAGGTGGATACATACAAACAAACATCAACACTAACGGTAACACCTGATTGTTGAAATTAAAAATATTGAGGGAGGGGGTGGCACATGGGCTTCTAAAAGAGAAGTAATAGTCTATTTCTTAAAATAGTAGATACATAAGTGTTCAAGAGCGTGTGTGTGTGCGCGCGCACGTGTGCACATACACTCTATGCATGATACATTTTGCAAAACATTTTTAACAGAAATAAAATACTGGACAATGATAGCCTATAAACTGGAAAGGGTTAAAACACTAAGTTTTAGGACGAGGGTAAATATAAAAACCCTAGCCATTAAAAATAAAAAACAGACTCTATAAGTTCCCAACTAGGAGAGGAGAAAAAAAATAGAATGATAACTTCCGAAGACAAGTAGAAAGCATGAAAAAGGTGGTAAAAATAAACTCAGATGCATCAATGATCACTAATGAATTAACTACTAATGAATTAAACTTTACAGTTAAAAGTTCATTTTTTAAAAATCCAGCTATATTCTTCTTACAAGAAACACTTAAAACATAAGTACAACAAACGTTTGAAAGTCAAATAATTGAAAAAGCCCTATATGGCAAATGAATTTTTCCAGCAAACAAAGATGACTTTCTATTTGCTTTCTGGAGTAACCTTTGAATCCTCATAGAAAGTGATGTTAAAATAAAACAAAGAAAAGAAATTAAAGGTGAAGAGAGAAATGAGAAAAAACTAGATTCAAAATTAATATTCTCTGACAAACCTAAAAATATGGAAAAATAGTTCAACCAGTACTATCCCTGTGGAATTCAAGCAAGTATTGGTGGAAACCTGGGGTAGTTTCACTACTGGTAGTAGTGAGTCAGAAAGAAATGCAATCTGTCAACTAGACTTCAATTAAAAAATAAATTGATTTTGGGGAGCCTGGGTGGCTTGGTCGGTTGTGTCCAACTTTGGCTCAGGTCGTGATCTCATGGTTCGTGAGTTCAAGCCCCACGTCAGGCTCTGTGCTGACAGCTCAGAGCCTGGAGCCTGCTTCCAATTCTGTGTCTCACTCTCTCTCTTCCCCTCCCCTGCTCACACTCTGTGTGTGTGTCTCTCTCTCTCAAAAATAAATAAACATTAAAAAAGATTTTTTTAATAAATTGATTTTAAAATAAATGCAACTTATCACTACTCCAGTTTGGGTCAGATTTCTTGACTTAAAAATGAAGTTTACAGAATAATCAGATAATGAGACAAAGGATGATATATAGTCATTTTTCATTGTACTCACAACTCTGAAATCTCTGAGAGATTATTCATTTAAATATAAGGATGCTAGGAAAAATTACCTAATAAATCACTTAGAAGTGAGAATGGCTTTCAAAATCAGAGTCAAAAATCTATGTATGAAGGTAGAGGGTTGTGCCATCAAATTGAGAAAGATTAGGAGGAATCTCAATGAATAACATAGGAATGGTTAAAGAATGAAGCACATGTAGAATAAAATGTTTTTATAACTATTTTAGTGGCATTTGGAAATACCCATGCTATAGTTAGTGAATGAAATAATATTCAAAACTCTAAATACAAAATGACCATAAACACATGTGTTCGAATTTGTAAAATGCATCTAGAAACAGGACTGGGGGGAAAACCAGGATATTAAGAGTGATGGGATATGAATAATTTGGACCTTCTACTTTATACTCTATTTCTGAAGATTTTTACAATGAGCACTTTTATAATCAGAGAACAGAATAATTTTATTCTACATCTTTAACACTCTGTTAGCTTATATGCATAATGGTTCAGAATCCTTGTGAATGAAAAAGTATGGGAAAAATGAGTCCTGCAAAGAGAAAACACCCCACGCCTTTAAGAGGACATTTTAAGAGACAGGGAAATTGCTGTATTTCTAATTTGTACGTAACTTGATATAAAGTCACTTCCTCACTTCAAGTTTCAAGAATGTGCAACAAAACCACACCCAGAGGTTGCTATGGCTACAGAGGTAAACCTGATTAGGCCAGCATTCACTGTGCTTCAGAGGTGAGGCCAGAGAAAGAATGCAGGGTTGGCCTTTGTGCGTCCCTCTCTCCTCCGCCAACTGTCCCCTTTCCGTCTCTTCCACACCACCTCTTAGCCACCAGTGTCATCAACACTGTCAGACCCTGCCCTTCCCACTTCTCTCCTCTCTGAACCTCTACAGAGTGCTGCGCTTTTCTGAGCACCTCCCTTACCATAAGCTCTGGAAGGCAGGATTTGTTTCCTGCCCAGGACCTGCCCATGGTAAGTGCCCAATAAATATTTGCTGACCAAAGGAATGAATGAAAGAAATGAAATGAATGGAGGTACATCCTTTGCCTCCTTTGTGGGCTCATCATCTCTTCATCCTTCAGTAGGGCCATTCTCCAAGATTCCAGGCTCCATTACTTTTTCTTTTCTTCTATACCTTTCTCCTAGATGATCTGTCTTTGCTTTCCCTAACACTCAGGAAAACGAGCCCAACTGTTCAACTCTACCTCACCTTTTGGTCCATCTGCTTTCACTTGGACCTACAGACATTCCTTATTCTCTTCCCCAACTCATCATTTTCTCTCCATTCTTCTTCCTAAGAGCTGCAGCTCAGTTAACATCACCACCATCCCCACAACAGTCTAGATTGAAACTTTTACTCTCCTGTAACCCTCCCTGATGAGTGCTGCTGTCTCTCTGGGATCCTATCCCTCCCATCTAGTCCATTCCCACTGCCCCCGTTCTGCTTCTCACCAAGGTCTTCACCAAACCCCAAGGAATTTCCTGACTTTGACTCTGCATTTCCCGTGCCTGCTGGGTTCTTTTTCCAAACCACAGAACTCATAAAGTTCCCAACTTGCCCCACCACCTTCAGAATAAAACCCAAGCACACAAGGCCCCTCCCGGTCTGATTTGGTCTCTTTCCTGTTCCATCTCCTGTCATTCATCCCCATAGCCACCACTCCGCCATCCTCAGTGTCCTTCGGTCTCCTTCTGCCTCCCCACACTTCTGGACAGTCAGCGCTGTCTTCAAGCCCCCTCCGGGACTGCTCACATTTCCCGGACTGCCTGGATGCCATTCTCCCCACCACTCGGCCTCTCAAATTGCCCTGCCTCCTCTGAAGCCCAGATCAAGTGTCACCTCTGCTGAGAAGCCCTTTTCCAAACCTTCAGTCAGGATTAAGGGCACTCTCTTCCGTGGTCAGATAGCATCTCAGTTATGCCTCCATTAGAGCACGGCTCAAGGTTGCCGGCTACAGGTGGCTGGACAGAGGGGGACAGTGAAGTGCCCTCCAGAACCTGAGCGTGGAGATGTGTGGTTTCCCTCCTAGAGTGAGCCCATGAAGACAACACATTACAGAAAGGACCAAAGAGCCGGCTAGGCTTACAGGAATTGCTCGTTTTACTAGAACAGCTGTAGCTTTTAGCCAGTGATGTTAATGTAGTTGCAGAAAGGCTGTATTAACAGTAGCAGGGGCTGTCAGAGAAGGTGGGTTCCATAGCAGCACATCCTGGTGTTTTCCCAACCTTCTCCAGGAGGGATGATGCTAATGGATGATGGTGGGGTGGATGCAGTGGGCAGGGATGAGCATTAGATTCCAGACACTGGAATGATGTTGTGTGGTGAGGGACAGGGCTAGTTTCTTCTTCTGGTCTCACCTTGACCTGAACTAGCTATCCTGGAGGTCTACACCCAATTTGGTCATGCTTATCAGGAAAGCTCGAGAAAGCTAGTGTCACAGTTGGGTAAGTGCCGCAGTATGCAGAAAGGGCAGCCCCCTAGAAATCAATCCAGTCCCTGAGTGGCTTTTGCTTGTTTTTAGCCTGTACGTCCCACACATTTTGTTTTTAGCCTGTACACCAGTCTTTGCTTTTGGTGCCTTGTCAAGTCCATCACGAACTCCGTTGTCATATTCAGGTGAACTTACAGAGTCCAGTTTCTGGACCTGTAAGGTTGAGGACAGGTCCACCAATCATGGCAATGACCCTGGGCAGCAGCCAGCCAACCAGCCATCTCTGCCCCTCACCACCATCACTCAAAGCTAAGAATTAGAGTTAACTGGGCGTGGCTGTGTTTCTCCAACAAGAACAGGGATTGACAAATATTCCTGTAGAGTTAGAGGCTCATACAGTCAATATTTTAGGTTATGTGGACCATAAGGCCTCCGTGGCAACTACTCAATTTTGCTGTTATAATGAGTGCTAAGACAGATGTAGACAATATAAAAGTGAATGGGTGTGTCTGATTCCAATAAAATATTACTTACAAAAATAGTCAGCAAACCAGATTCAGCCCACAGGCCACAGTTTGCCAAACCCCTCAGCAGACTGTGAGTTCTTCTTTTTAAATTGAGATGCAATTGACATACAACATTATATTAGTTTCAGGTGTACAACATAATGATTTGATATTTGTACATCCTGTGAAATGATCACCACAGTAAGGCTAATTAACATCCATGACCAAACTTTCTTCTTGTGACCAGAACTCTTCAGATCTATCCTCTAAGCAACTTTCAAATATACAATGTGGTATTATTAACTACAGTCACTATGCAGTTCATTATATCCTCATGACTTACTGATTTTATAACTGAAAGTTTGTACCTTTTGACACCCTTCACCCATTTCGCTCACCCAGATTGTGAGTTTTTGATGGCAGCAATGGTGTGGTTCCTCTGTGGGGCCGCCTGTGTATGCATACATATGACATACTCACTGGGTCTGTAGAGCGGGACTAACGATCTTCCCCTTCGTCCTGGACCTTTGAATAGTAGTGTTCATGGTCAACACAGAACCATGCTGTCTGGAAGGAATCCTAGAGGTGCCTCATCAGTGAAGAAATCCTTGTATAGTTTCCTTGACTCGTGACATCTACTCACTTACACTCCTGTGATGCCTCTGCTTTAGTGCAATAATCTGTTCACCCGCCCGATGGCTGCTGGGGACTTCATTCTTACGGTTACTTCCGAGAGCGACACAGTAAATTGTTGCTGTACAGTTGACACTTTGGAGGCAGAAGAGACAAATTGTCTGTTGAAAGCCTATAGTCATCTTCTTGGCTGTAAACTCAGCTGTGAAGTCACCTGCCTTCTGCTGATTGGGATGGAGGCTGCTGCCCCTGCAGTGGGCAAATGCAGTCCTCGTGCCGTGGGCACTCGGACCGGGGGGTCACTGCAGCCGGGACCCTGGCAAAGATGAAGGCTCCAAGGAGGCTGAACAAGTTCTTTCAGGTGCTCATATCCACTCCACAAACAGAGACCGTCTTTGGATTCTGAGCTCTTGAAAAGCATCATCTTTGAATCCTAACTAAGCAGAGAGAAAAATACTTGGCAAATGGCAGGTGCTCAGTAAAACTCCCGTGGGTTGCCTCAGGAGGCATTTCTGTAGCCTGGTTACCCGAATCTGTATCCGACCTGCATCTGACCTTGGCAGAGCCTCCAGTGACCTCCTAACAGGGGCGCCCAGATACTACAAAGTCTTACCCATCATACCAATTCTACAGCACTTCAAAATTTACAAAGTGCTTTCACATGGCCCTTCTCTCTTTTAATCAACACTGAAACCCTACAAGGTATAGGTATCTCCAATGTCCCCAGGCCTCACCAACTTGTGAGGTCCCATTAAAAGAAGGCTCTGTCAGTAGGACTCTAAGCCCTCAACAGCCGCCTGACTGCCCCACCCAACGCCTTCAACTAAAACATCTTCCAGTGGCTTCTGGGTGTCCTAGAAGATGTCACAGATTAGCTCATGAATAAGTGTGTGACACCCCTCTGCTCGTCCTTCCTCATGGTCACACACCCACAGCCCACAAGCCACTGGAGAGCCACACTTGGATGCTGATGTTTGCTGTGAGCCCTTGGGCTGCTGCAGGTGCCCGGTGGGATGGGAAGAGTCATTCTGCCCCATCTTCAGGTGAGGCTTTATCACCTGGGCCCCACGGCCCTGCTCCACTCCAAGCCCCCTGCACTGGGCTGGGGTGGGGGTCAGAGACAGAGAAACTCATACCCTAGATGGGGTTTGAGAGCACAGGACACAGATGCCATACTGACCTTCCATTGTCCTCCTGTCACCTTTGGGCCCCCCGCATTCAAGGACACCCAGAAACCCCCGATCTTCTTGAGCCAAGAAGAGGGAAATCCTCGTGTATACTGTCTCATCCATGCAAATGGCTCCAGAGAAATGTCACTTGTACTGCCATGTCATTCCTGCTAAGCCTCAGCCAGCTCTACTATCTAAGTGTCATCTCCCCACTTGATGGTCAATACCATAAAGGTTCACATCTCATTTAAAGAAGAGGAGAAATGGAGCTTAAAACCCATGTGTTTGACTTTGAACCCTTCCTCCTGTCACCTTACGGCAACCAAACACTTAACGTTCTACCTCATCTTCTCATTGAACAAAATCTGGTTCATTTTCTACACTGAAAAATGTCTGTGCTAAAGTCTACCCATTCCGGATTCCTCCTTCCTCTTCCCATGTGTGGTTATTTAGCAGCACCAAGAAGTGGGAGGGAGGGTCACTGGCTCCAAGAAAAAGTCACTGCCATAGGCAGCTAATGCCACAGAATATTTTCTTTATGGAAATAATTTTGGCAGGACCTGGTTGTTTTCTGTAGACATTTCAAGCAACCGAAATAAGGATCATGATTGCACTGTATTTCTAAACAAGTGAAAGCTGCCTCTGTTTAGCCGATGCTTCCCCCTACCCTCTAAGAAGTGGGAAATTTACAATAAAAGTAATTCACCTAATTTTTTCATCCTCCTCACAATGCAACCTCTGACCTTTGGAGCCTCCACCAAGAGCCAGAGTGTAGACTACTAAATAGGAAGAAGAAATGTGGACCACAGGAAAGGAAGAGTTCATCATATAAAGTGTTACATTAAAGCCATTGTCTCAGATGTTTTGGATACTCTACTTTTCAGTTTAGGAAAGCAAATCTGAAACAGAACAATTACATCACAAATGGAACATTTATATAGTTACTGGGATAGGAAAACGTTCGGCAGAGAAAGGCTGCACGATTTCAATGAGATCCAGGTGGAGCAGCCCTTTCAGCAAATGTCTACGCATCAGCCCATAAAAATGATGGAAAAGGCATAAGAATAAAAGCAACAAAGTGCCAGGTGCTCATCCTCACATCCCTCTGAGCTCGTCCTTTCCAGCTGCTTCTATGGCCCTTCTGCACATTGTCCTCCTTCCTTCCCTGACCTACCAGGCAACCAGAGTCTCTCCTGACCCAGGGCTGGGGAGGGCAGCAGGGAGAAAAAAATGATCAAGAAGACCAGTAAAAGTAACAACAACAGCTTCTAGATTCCTTGCTAAGCACCACGCACTGGGTCAGGTGTTTTGCATGGATGGTCTCGTGTAATCACAACAGCCCTAGATAGTGAGTTCTATAACTGATCCCATCTTATAGTGGAGGAAAATGAGGCTTAGAAAGGTTAAATATCCTTGGGAATGCAAGCTGGTGCAGCCGCTCTGGAAAACAGTATGGAGGTTCCTCAAAAAACTAAAAATAGAACTACCCTACAACCCAGCAATTGTACTACTCAGTATTTGTCCAAAGGATACAGATGTCCTGTTTCAAAGGGGCACATGCACCCCAATGTTTACAGCAGCACTATCAACAATAGCCAAAGTATGGAAAGAGCCCAAATGTCCATCGATAGATGAATGGATAAAGAAGATGTGGTGTGTGTGTGTGTATATATATATATATATATAGATAGATGAATGGATAAAGAAGATGTGGTGTGCACACACACACACCATGGAGTATTACTCAGCAATCAAAAAGAGTGAAATGTTGCCATTCACAGCTACGTGGATGGAACTAGAGGGTATGATGCTAAGCGAAATTAGTCAGAGAAAGATATCATATGACTTCACTCATATGAGGACTTTAAGACACAACAGATGAACATAAAGGAAGGGAAGCAAAAATAATATAAAAACAGGGAGGGGGACAAAACATAAGAGACTCTTAAATATGGAGAACAAACAGAGGGTTACTGGAGGGGTTGTGGGAGGGCGGATGGGCTAAGTGGGTAAGGGGCATTAAGGAATCTACTCCTGAAATCATTGTTGCACTATATGCTAACTAATTTGGATGTAAATTTTAAAAAGTTAAAAATAAAATTAAAAAAATAAAAATAAGGAAAGAAAGAAAGAAAGAAAGAAAGAAAGAAAGGTTAAATATCTTGTCCAGCATCACGCAGCTAGCTAGTGGCAGAACCAGGCCTCATACTTAATCTGACTCCAATCACCCTAACCAGTAGCTTACATATCTCTCCACAATAAGTGTTAATTATAGGTACTATTTAATGTCCTTATTTATCTTCCATCAAAATAAATGCAAAACATCGATGCTATGTTATCCATTTTATAGAAGGAAACAGTGATATATGTGGTGAGCACCCGTTCCGTGTGTGTATACATAGGTGTGTGCATAGTTAGGATTATTATCCATATCTTACACAGGGACTCTGAGACTCAGAATGATTTCCTGGTTGGAAGATGGCAAAATGTGGATTTAGAACCCAAGTCCGTATCTAGTTTCGACTGCATACCCCACATGGCCTACCGGTGGGCTGTTCAATAAGCCTCCAACTGCCATCTGGAAGTCCATGCCCCTTGCCAGGGCTCCAGCAGCAGGTGCAGTGCAGGAGGCCAGGTGGAGAAAGCATGGATGCAGAGACAGCAACCTGGGGGGTGAAAGACATGGGGGTGGAGGCAGTGGGGGATAACTTGGGGACTGAGCAGCCTGCTCCCTTGAGATCCTGGGGGAAAGCTGCCAGGGCAGGCAGTGCAGGAAGTGGGATGTGTATGGGCGGGACACGATCCTGGCAGGAAGAGGAGAGGCCATGTTAGAGCAGGATGGGGAAGGACTCTCCTCCCAGCCCCATGGCAGCCAGAAGGACAGTGTGGTTTATCTGCTGGAAAGGAGGGCAGAGGAGGCCACATCCTGTGGGCCGCTGCCCTGCCAAAGCCTGCTCTCCCTCTGCCAGTCCCACCTCCTTCCTTGAATCTCGTCTTCACCCAAGCACGGCCCCTTCCCCTACTCCAGAAACAAAGAGAAAGCTGCCTCGGGGGCCACAAAGAGAGCCACCCTGCAATCTACCCGGGGCCACTTCTACAAGTTGTGTTCCTGTGTCTGCACTTCTCATATGGTTCTTGAGCAAAATCACACTGTCAGCAAAATGAAGATCTTGCCTCTTCTCTCTGCCAGTTTGTGCAGAGTGTGTTCTATTTTTGTTCCTGGGTGATCACCAGTAACTTTGGTTGTGATCAGAGGAGCTTTCCATACACAAGACTATTAGCAAAGATGGACCAAGGAGAACGAAGTAGTAGGAACTCAGAGGGAAAGCCTGATCAAGGGATGATGAAGATAGGATCAAGCGTGAGAAGAACAGGACAACTGGGAGAAATTGCTGGACCAGATTAACTGGTACTCAACTCTTAGCTGAAAATAGAAACTCATCAGGAAATAATCCCTTATGTGCCAAAATGTCTCTGGCTTTGATTCACAGCAGATGAAATGCAAAGAAAGAGAAATGGGGGCGCCTGGGTGGCTCCGATGGTTAAAGGTCCAACTTCAGCTCAGGTCAGAATCTTGCAGTTCATGAGTCCAAGCCCAGCATCAGGCTCTCTGCTGTCAGCACAGAGCCCGTTTCAGATCTTCCCTCTCTCTCTCTCTCTCTCTCTCTCTCTGTGCCCTTCTCCCTTTTTTTCCCTCTCTCTCTCTCTCAAAATAAATAAACAAACATAAAAAAAGAGAGAGAGCTTGGAGTGTTCACACAAGCATGGCAATTCTCACAGACGTGAGATGAGACACCTGCCCCAAATGCAGCCCCAGGAGGAAATGGTTGGTGCTAGAGAAACAGGAAGAAGTAGGTCCTGTACATGGTCCTGTACAGAAAGGCACTGAATAAGGGGAGAGGCAGGATAGAATTACAGCACAAAATATAAACAAGAGTCCTTCTAGGGTGGATGTTTACAGCAGGTGGCGCAGGTAAGGATGAGGCTTTCTGAAGGCAACCCCACAACTACAAGCGAGTAATCACATCGACGGGGACTTGACCTATCTTTGTGTCTGTTGGAGGTCACATTTTGCTAAAACAGAGTCACTAATAAAAATTTTTTGCGTTTGTAACTAACAATTTCGGCTCTCTCAGAAGGAGACACTGCCATCCTGGATATAATTTTAACGACTAGGAACAACCTGGTTTCTGTACAGAAATTAGAGGGACCCTGAGAGAACATGACCATGTCCCATTTGGGCAAGGAAGGGGAATGTTACATAAATTCTAAGGCAATGCAATAATGAACAATTCCAGGGGAAAAGAAAAAGATAAGTAACATCTTCAGCCAGGGTAGTCACACAGAAAGTTTCGCATCAACTCATATGTTTTAAAGGACACTTTCACGAAAGAAAATGAGAGACACATACCCAAGAACCAATGTAAAAGTAAAGGTTTTTAGGAAGGCTAAATCCTCAGCTAATGGGACAGGCAAAAAACATGAGAGATGTCACCAGAGAAACATGAGAAAAGATGTCCCATGACAGGTTCAGTTCAGAGACAGAGAATGGGATGGGAGAAGAAGGAAGGAGGGCAGGAAGAGGGGGGAATGAGGGAGGAAGAGGAGGAGGGGAGAACAAAGGGAGAACGATAAAAGAAGGAAAAAAGAACGATAGGAAGTGACACGTTCAAGAAGATGCTGTAGTGTTAACAGGTGACAAAAAGTCCAACTTTACCAAATCCTCAAATTCAGTCTTCTGGAACAATGAGAACAGATTCTGAATTCTAAACGTGTGGCAAAGGAGACCATGCAAAGTCTTCCACACACAGTTAGTGAGGGAATGAGAAAAATCTAATAAATGATTTCAAACCTCTAACTCCAGACAAATTATATTCCAGAGTCTAAAAAGAATGTGAAGATATATCCTCAGTGCCACTGAAAGTAACTTTGAGTAATCATGGAGAATGAGCAAGATGCCAGGAACCTTGGGAAATGTTCTATTTTGCAATACGTTGTTGGGGGAAAAAAATAGACCCTGAAAATTAAAGATCCATAAGCAGGATGTGATTCTCATCAAGTCCAAAAGGATTATGTGTGGTCAGAACATAATATTAAAAAAAATTTTTTTTAACGTTTTATTCATTTTTGAGAGACAGAGTACAAGTGGAGAAGGGGAGAGAGAAGGAGACACAATCCAAAGCAAGCTCCAGGCTCTGAGCTGTCAGCACACAGCTCAACACAGGGCTTGAACTCACAAACCGTGAGATCATGACCTGAGCCGAGGTCGGATGCTTAACCGACTGAGCCACCCAGGCAACCCACATTTTTTTTTTTTTAAATGAAGGCTGTTGTCAAATTAGAGTCTTCCAAAAGAGAATGATCATTATGACAAGAAGTGACAACCGTGTCATACGAGGAAAGTTAAAAGTAGCATATAGCACAGAAATCATAGATGAATAATAAAGCTAGCAAAGATTTCAAATGTGATCACGTACAAGGAGCTGTGGAATCATTTTATGTTTCCTTAGAAAACATAATTAGAACCAACAGTAAACATTTTAAGTAGGTGGATTTTTTCCCTTCACATGTAAAAGTATTTTCTGTCCACTCATTCATTCATTCAACAAGTATTTATTGAGCACATACTTTGTGCCAGATTCCATGCTAAGCACTGAGGATACACGAAAAATGGAAAATATTAAAATATTTTCAAAACATTGTATTATCCTGTTCAAGAAAAAAATAGGTAGTTCCTATCTTCATTGGATTTAGAGTCTTCTGGAGGAAAACCCGCAATAAGCAAAACCAACAATAAGGAACTTACAGATCACAGCAAATGCAGATCATAGCAAAAGCCAGGAAGGAAGAATAAGGAATGAATAGAGAGTAACAGAGAGTACCTACTTGAAAGATGGTTTTAGGGAAAGCTTCTCTGGGGAGGTGACATCTGTGCTGAGACCCCTATGACAAGGGTAGTGTTCTGTGAACACTTTGGGGCAGACAGAACAGTGGGTACAAAGGCCCTAAAACTGGAAAGAGCTTGACTCATTCCCAGAATTGAAGGGAGCCTGGATGGGAAATGTGGTGCTCAGGAGAGAGGAAAACAGGAAATTGTGAGATAAGGCTAAAGAGAGCGACAGCCATCAGAGAATAAGATTCCATCTTAAGGAATTTAAAATGTATTCGAAGACACAAGGGAAGCCACTGAAAGTTTTGAGCAGGAAAGTCACATGATCTGACTGATGTATGTGTTCTGATGCATACACATTGCACATTATTCCAGCATTTCTGTGTTTCATGAGTCAGCTCCGGGCCAGGGTGGAAGCAGAGAGAGCATCTAGGAGGCTACTGGAGCATTTAGATGAGGCAGCAATGTGAATTGAGGGTGTGGAGTCAGGTTGGGAAGAAGTTCATTCAAAAAATTTTGGAGGTACTGGAGACAGAATCTACTAATGAATTAAATATGGAGTTTGAAGACCAATGGCTAGAAAAATCCAAAAATGGACTTGGGTGGCAGGCATTGAATAGCCATCAGAAAGGGTGCAAGATGGGACCTGTAAGTGGGCTGACAGGAAGGACTGGATACACTAAGGCTGCATTTGATTCGATGATGATAACAGAACTCCTAAAAACATGCAAAGGTACCTGTTTCCCCCTGCAAGTCTACCAAAAGCTCCAGAAAATGGGCGTTAGTTGCAACCAGTTAGAACTTTCCATCACAAGCACTAATAAATCATTTCTATGGGAACTTACAGTGCTCCCGGGAAAACCAATACAAATACCAGCAAAATGGAATGTAAGCTTTTACTGTACGTACATGTATATATGTATATGATATATGCTCATAGCTTATAAAACTGTAGACTTTTGCTCACAAGTTAAAATATAGAAGGCACCCATGCGTTCAATGCACATGATATACATCGATACGCACCAGAGACAAATACCACAAATGTTACCAAAGGCAGCACTACGTTCTCCTCTTGTTACAGCATCAGGAGAAATTCTCTCTTGAAAAGAGAGGTTTTGACATTTAATAGCTTTAGGAGTTTTTCATGTCAACATGGATCTCCAAAAATGAAACCTCTCATCCCTGTTTTGTTCCAAATAATCCCACCTTCCACCTATGAAAAATTCCTACCTTCAAGCGTCATAAATATTCGGGTATGAACAGCAGTGTCTGTGAGAATTCAATGGTGGCAAGGATGCTTTTCTAGAGAACATCAATCTTTACACAATAACCAGGACCAAACTACAGATAACTGTTGAGACCGGATCTGCCCCATGGTCAGCCACTTATGCTCCATCCAGTGGCCGGCAACAATGAGAACATCAAGGTTTAAACTCCAAATCGCAGCTTGACCTCAGCCACACCACTCACGCCATCTATAGTTACGCCACCTAATGAATCACTAACTGAATTAAGTTTCTGTGGGAGCCTCACCCTGGGTCCTTAACATTAGATTCATTTAATGTTGACTTTTCTTTGTCAGAAAGGAAAAAAAAAAAAAAATAGAGGCGGAAAACACAAGCTGCAATGGGGGCCAGCAGGTGTGACTTTGCATGTTTCTGGTTGAGGGGTCCAGAGTGCAGTTTCAGTCCAACGGGGTGTTTTGTCTAACTGTCTGGGTTGTAATGCTTATGGTCCCACAAACAATTTGTCACACTGCGGGAGTTGCATCTCTGGGGACAGAGATAGCTCATACCGTGTGGCAAAAATGAGCTGCCCCTGTCAATTAGTTTTCTTGGTGGCAGGTACTTCCTTAGGCAAGATGTCACGAACTCGTCAGAATTGTATGTCTATTGAGTGCTGGGTGATAACCTCTATCAGACAAAGACATGCCTGTTAAAGACCACAAAGTATAAATGGTTAAAGAGCTTTCTTTCACACAGTAGCCACTTCTGGATGGTTCTTTGGAGAAAACAATGTTTGAAGAAGAAAGATTTTACTACCAGATGCAGGTTTTGGCATAGATATCCTTAATGATGTTAGGGTCGGTCTGAAAGTATCTACTTTTGATTTTGTTCCCATTCAACATTTGTTTCATCCAGCTGTACTGGTGAACCGTCTTCAGAGAAAAGTGCACAACGTAAAAGATAATGGAGTCCACCCGTTGAACAAAACGCGGAAAAACAATGCAGTGTCAGTTAAGCACGCTCTCGTAGGAAGGATTCCGCCAAACCTGGAGCAGGCCTGTGGAGAGCTTCTCTTTTTAAAAATCATCCTACTGGCTTTCTGCTCATTTTTATCCACAAGAAAAAAATAATTATGAGCTTCTAAGTAAATGAGAGCGAGAAGCCCAGGCAAAAAATTTGGGCCTGCCAATGTAGGGAAGCAAGAGAATGCAGAAAAATGACTTGGAGAAGAGGGTGCTGGGACCAGAAAGAGAAGTCTGGAAACGTGGAGGGTCAGGTTGAGAGGGTTTTTTTAAAAAAAAAAAAAAAAAAATCAAGAAGAGATTCAGAGAATGCAAAAGGGAAAGAAAAACAGCCGGGTCCCTCTGGGAGCTCGCTTTTCCTGAGTCATAAAATCCTTCTGGTTTTCCTTGTCTGGAATCACTGTCCACAGTGCTAGAAACAAAGTGTTCTTATTTTCAGTTTTGAAAAGATAAACTGCAAAAACAATTTCAGGGTAGTTTTTGTACAGAGGAGAGAAATTTTTCTCTGCACCAAATTAATTAGGATATCAGGGAAGGGGATGAACTCTAGGGGAGGAAACTAGTGGTGAGGATTGTTCCCAAGGCTTTCGGTCATGGCTGTCATTCCACCAGCTTTCATCTTCCCAGGGAAACGGTTAAGAATATGTTCACTTTTGGAGCACCTGGGTGACTCAGTCGGTTAAGCGTCCAACTTCGGCTCAGGTCATGATTTCACCGTTTTGTGAGTTCGAGCCCCGCATGGGTCTAGCTGCTGTCAACACAGAGCCCACTTTGGATCCTTTATGCTTCCCCTCTCTGCTCCGCCCCCAGTTGTGCTCGCTCTCTCTCAAAATAAATAAATAAAATTTTAAAAAAAGAATATGTTCACTTTTGTCAATAATGTAATACACTTACCCTGGTCAGCATTCTGTAACATATATAATTGTTGAATCACTATGCTGTATGCCTGAAACTCATTCATTCTAGGTCAACTATACCTCAACTAAATTTTTAAAAATCGAAAAAGAATTCAAAGAGTTGATTCGACTGAATGGATCTGTAGTAAATATTTATGACTGCCTTCCTGCAGATCCAGAGGACTACTTGGCCCAGGCAAATTTTCTAAGGCAGAGCCGGCACTTTGATCTTCCGGGGGCTCTGACATCTGTTCTTGTCGGCCCCACATTCCTATGCTCACAGCAAGGCTTGTAGCAAGACCACGGAACAGCAATCTGAGGCCCCAAAACTTGTCCAAATCTAACAGAGCTGATATTTACACTTACTGAGATAATAGCATCTCACTAATGCAAGTGAAGAGGCGATCAGCCCATTTGGATTATAAAATATTCTTGGGGCACCTGGGTGGCCCAGTTGGTTAAGCGTCCCACTCTTGGTTTCAGCTCAGGTCATGATCTCATGGTTTGTGGGTTCAAGCCCCATGTTGGATTCTGTGCCGACAGCCTGCTTAGAGCCTGGAGCCTCCTTTGGATTCTGTGTCTTCCTCTCTCTCTCTGCCCCTCCCCCACTTGCACTCAGTCTCTCTCTAAATGTTAAAAAAATAATAAAATATTCTACGTGCTGTGGAACAGAGAATTCTGTTTTAGACATGAATCCTACATTTCTCAGGCTTGCTGGCCCTTGGATACAGTATTACAGCCCAAGTTATGATGGCACTTGGCCCCCACATGGGACTTTAGCTACCAGCTCCTCCAAAGTTCGCTCCAGTTAGCAAACTGGTGCCGGGGTAGTAGCATCTCATGGTGCCCTGTGAGAAGCCCACCCTTGGTCACTAGTTCATCTTAGGCAACTGTGAGGTGCTGGTGCCCACTTTGAGGGCCCACTCTGAAAGGCCTGCCTTCCTCTGCAGTGGTATCTCAGAGCCCTCGGAATGCCAGAGCCAATCCATTGATCAGGGAGGCTAGTGTGACCCACACGCGAAATCTGACAGCCTGGGGCCAGAAGCCACCTGCTGGACTCCAAGCCTCCAAGATCTTTCATGAGAAACAGCACCAGCGGCCACTGTCCTGAGCTCCTGCATGCGGGGATGCATTTGGAAGCACCAGGACCACAGCAAGTTACAGAGAGTGGGGACTGTTTGGGGGAGGTAGGGAGGCCTCCCCCCCAATGCAGTTGGGAGATATGGCTCCGTGCCTGTCTCAGTCACCCGCAGGCTGGCTGACCCGTACTGGTCACCTTGCCTCTCTAGGCCTCGTCAATGAAACCAGAGTCTAACTGAGCAGGTACCTTAGGTCCCTTAGAACTCTACATGCTCTAACAATTTTCTACCTTTTGATGAGAAAGCTTTATACATGTGAGGAAGGGAATGACAATTTTCTAAATTTATACAGCTTTAAAAAAAATCTTCTTAATATTTATTTATTTTTGAAAGAGAGAGAAAGAGACAGAGCACAAGTAGGAGAGGGGCAGAGAGGGAGATACAGAGTCTGAAGCAGGCTTCAGGCTCTGAGCTGTCAGCACAGAGCCTGACATGGGGCTGGAACCCATGAATCGTGAGACCATGAATGGAGCCGAAGTCGGACGCTTAGAAGACTGAGGCACTCCTGCACAGCTTTTAAAATATACACAAAACCTCAAGAGGAATGAAACCATGACCACACAAAAACTTGTGCACGAATGATCACAGCGGTGTTCTTCATAAGAGCCAAAACAAGTGGAAACAACCCAAATGTCAACTGATGAATGTGTAAACAAAACACAACATATCCATTCAATGGAGTATCATTTGGCAGTGCAAAGTAATGAAGGGGGCGCATGGATGGCTCAATCAGTTAGGTGTCCAATTCCTGATTTCTGCACAGGTCATGATCCCAGGGTCATGGGACCGAGCCCCACATCGGGCTCTGTGCTCAGTATGGAGTCTACTGAAGATTCTCTCTCTCTCTCTCTCTTAGTACCTTCAGAAGTACTGCAACATGAATGAGCATGGCTAAGTGAAAGAAGCCAGCACGCACACATGCACAAAAAAGCTAGAAACAAAAGGCCACATATTGTACAATTCTATTTATATAAAATGTCCGGAATAAGCAAAATCAAAGGAGACAAAGTGGGTTAGTGGTTGTCAGGGGGTGCCTGGAAGCAGAGCATGGGGAATGAAGGCTAACGTGTCAGGGATCCCTTTTGTTTAATTGTTTCCTACAAATATACCACATCTTGCCTATCATCAATTCAGGGACATTTGAGTTGTTTCTGCCTTGAGGCTATTACTAATAACACTGCTATTATCATCCATCTAAAAGTTTTTGTATGAACATACATCTCCAATTCTTGGGTATATACCTATGAGTGAAATTTCGGAGTCATACGGTAACTTTATATTTAACTTTTTAAGGAACTGCCAAACTGTTTTCCATGGTGACTGTACCATTTTATACTCCTAGCAATACATGAAGGTTCCAGGCCAACATCCATGCCAACAGTTACTTTCCATTAAAATTTCTTTATTGTAGTGTCTTAGTAGATGTGAAGTGGTATATCATGCAGTTTGACTTAAATTTCCTTGATGACCAATGATGTAGAGCATCTTTCCATGTGCTTATGGACCACCTGTATACTGGAGAAGCATACATTCACATCTTTGCACATCTTTAAATTGGGTTATTTTTCTCTTTGTTTTCCTTAAGGTTTTAAGTAATCTCTATACCCAATGTGGGGACTGAACTCACAACCCCGAGATCAAGAGTCACATGCTCACCAACTGAGCTAGCCAGGCCCCCTTTCTCTTTATTGTTAAACTGTAAGAGCCTTTCATATGTTCTCAATATTGGACCCTTATCAGGGATAGGATTTGCAAATATTTTCTCCCATTTGGTAGATTATCTTTTCACTTTCCTGATAATCTTTTTGATTTAATGTTTATTTTTGAGAGATAGACAGAGACAGAGACAGAGACTGAGTGGGAGAGGGGCAGAAAGAGGGAGACACAGAATCTGAAGCAGGCTCCAGGCTCTGAGCTGTCAGCACAGAGCCCCAACGCAGGGCTCAAAACCACGGGCTGTGAGATCATGACCTGAGTCAAAGTCAGACACTTAACTGACCGAGCCACCCAGGCGCCCTATAATCTTCTGACATGCACAAGTTTTTCATTTTGATGAAGTTCAATTCATCTTTTCTCCCTGGTTATTTGTGCTCTCGGTCTCATAGGGGAGAAACCATTGTCAAATCCAAGGTCACAAAATTTATACTTATGATTTCTTCTAAAAGTTTCATAGTTTCAGCTCTTCCATTTAGAGCTTTGATCAGTTTTGAATTGATTTCCATGTATGGTGTGAAGTAGGGTTCCAGATTCATTTGTTCGCATGTAGATAAGCAGTTATCCCAGCACCATCTGTTGAGAAAACTATTCTTTCCCCCATCGAATGGTCTTGACTATATGGCTGAAAATCAACTAGCCATAGATGTATGGGTCTATTCTCAACTCCCAGTTCTATTCCATTGGCCCATATGCCTATCCTATGCCAGGACTGTACTCTCTTGCTTCCTGCAGCTTTGTAGTGGATTTTGAAATCAGGGTGTATGAGTCTCCAACTTTGTTCTTTTTCAAGATTGTTCTGGCTATTCTGTGTTAAAAAATTTCAATACATCTTCCATCCACATTGTGAAACTGTTCTCTTTCTGAGAGGTGCCCCACAGAGAGAAGTAAAAAGAGCAAACAATGTTTTAATACATTTACCTTTAGGCTCTCACTTGTCTCATTTGGCTATACTACTTGGTCTTAAAATGCAAAGGGATCTTTCTCTTTCTCCACATTTCACTTCATTATCCCCATGGACTTGTACAATATTTCTCTATTTGTAAAACCCAGAATCCACATCCATATAAACATGGTAAAAGTTACCTATGGTCCCTTTCTGCCAATGTCCCGCTTCCTGGGCAAATTGTGTGAGGATTCCAAAGGGTTGGAATCCCTTAGAGTCTTATATTTCTCATAAAGAACAAGTTTAGGCCTTTGGCCAATTATTTCCATTGGATCAGTGTCTATAAGAAGTTTAACTCTTTCTAGAGGATTAAAACAAACAGCAAACAACAGTTACAAAGTGAAAGCAAGTAAAAATTGGAGGGGTGTCTATTTTAAGAGCCAGAGGCAATGTACATTTCTGAAAATTAAATATCTGTTTCTTTTTATTTGAAATCAAACAGAAATAAAGTTTTTCAACTACCCAGCCTTCACGGGTAACATGTTATATGGCCATAGACCCTGGAAACAAGTGGTGTGTTTGGCAAAATAGAAATGTGTGTTTTTCTCTGTGAACCGATCTTACAGTCTATACTCCTGCCCTTTTTGTTTCTGATAAAGATGTTCATCTACAGATAAATATATAAGTATAACAAGGGATTTCAAGAATGTTACAGAAAAGCAGTAGGTAGTTCGCTGATCTGCTATAGGGGCACACAAAGCACTGAGTGCTTTCTGAAAGTTGTAAGTTTAACAGCTATATTGGGGGCAATAGAAGTGGTTCTAAGGGGCTTTTCTGCTTTAATTGGCTTTTTTAGAACTTGCCGGAAGGCCCACAGAACAGCAGCCACACAAGAGCGGAGCAGAAGCCCAGGGAAAACCTGCTGCTTCAACTGCTCCCTAAATCCTTCCATCCTTGAGTGCAGAACTCACCCTCACCCCATTAAAGGAAGAAATCAAGTTCTGGATGCAAGGCCTGTATTTATTGATTTTATTTATTTATTTATTTTTATTTTATTTTTATTTTTTGAGAGAGAGAGAGAGAGAGAGAGAGCAGGGGCGGGGCAGAGAGAAAGGGAGAGAGAGAGAATCCCAAGCAAGCTCTGCACTGTCAGCACGGAGCCCAACATGGAACTTGATCTCACAAACTAGGAGATCATGACCTGAGCCGCAAAGTAAGAGTCAGATGCTCAACCAACTGAGCCACCCAGGCTCCCCACAAGGCCTGTATTTAAAGAGGCTCTGAGTTTGGTCAGCTGTGAATCCTTTATTCCTTTATCCTCCATAATGGAAAGAGCTCTCAAGAAATTCTCAGAGATGAGGGGCTCCTGGGTGGCTCAGTCTGGTTGAGTGTTGGACTCTTGGTTTCAGCTCAGGTCATGATCTCACGGTTTTGTGAGTTTGAGCCCCACATCGGGCTCTATGCTGACGGTGCAGAGCCTGCTTGGGATTCTCTTTCTCTCCTTCTCTCTACCCCTCCCTCACTCACTCTATCTCGGTCTCTCTCAAAATCAACTTAAAAAAATTAAAGAAATTCTCAGAAATGAAAATCACTTTAGCTGAGGAACTTCAGTTGGGGGAGACGGGATGTATTCGGTTTAAAACAGAAAACATTATGAGAGACCACAAATCTGTAAACCCATAACCTCATGGGACAATTGCACGGGATAAAACATAGCACAGCCTTAGTTTATAAATATATGCTTCAAATACCAAGTCAAGTGCAAACAGACTAGCATGAGCTGGGGGAATTTAATATTATTACCTAATCCTTGAGAGTAAAAAAAAAAGGCAAAGTGTTGTAGTTGCTACCCCAGTTGTAAGGTTAGGACTGATTTAGAGGGAAAAAGGTGTATTTTTAGATTCTGTTTCATAGGATATCCAATAATATGGCAAACATTGGGATCAGATTTGATGACAATAATACTGGCCACGAGAGAGCAGCAGATGGTGTGATGCTAAACATGTTTTGGGTGTGTCTCATTATTAACATATTCTGGAATAGCAAAGAGAGGTCAATAGAGGTACTGACCACGTACTATTTCATAGTAGCTGTAGACCTTGGTTTGCTGCTCTGTGGCCATTTAAACTCTTCGGCTTGAAATTTTTTAAGGTCCTTTTTCATCCTTCCAACTTTGACCATATCACACTTGCAGGTGTAGGGGTTGAGCTCTCTCAGAGATGGGAGCCCCTCCAGCCTTCCATCCTGATTGCCCATTGGCTGCAGACTGACGCTCACCCAAGAAATTTTTCCTCAGGTGTTTGTCTTTCTGAATTCTTTCGAAAACCACACTCCTAGAAACAAAGTCAAAGGAGACCAGAAAAACCAGCCTGCTTGGGAATGACCTTCAACTGTGAATGGCAATCACTACAGGGCCCAAAATAGCATATTATTCTTCATCTCCACAGGAAAATGTCAGACTGAAATGCGCTAACACCATAGGAAGTTTTTACATTAAACATAAACCAAAACCTTCCTAACAACCACCACAGGTTTGCTCTGATGTCACACAGAGAAGATTCTAGAACTTCTCTTCAAACCACTGACACATGATGATGGGGTCTGTGAGGTTTATAGAGGCCTGTTAAATCACATGGAAGGCCTAGAACTGTGCTGTCCCATATAGTTGCCATTCCACATGTGGCTGTGGAACCCTTCAAATGTGGCCAGGGTGATGGAAGCATTGGGTTTTCCATTATACATCACTTCAATTAATTTAAATTCTTTTTTAGATTTTTCAGTGTTTATTTTTGAGAGAGACAGAGTGTGTGTGGGAGAGGGGCAGAGAGAGAAGGAGACACAGAATCCAAATCAGGCTCCAGGCTCTGAGCTGTCATCACAGAGCCCAGCATGGGGCTCGAACCTATGAACTGTGAGATCATGACCTGAGCCAAAGCCGGATACTTAACCGGCTGAGTCACCCAGGTGCCCTGAGGGAAAAAGTGTTACATTCTTATTGGACAGTGCTAGTCTATAGGACAAGTGAAGATCTACAAATGCAGGAACAGCAAAGCTGCGGCAGGCCCAGATGGGAGAAGTGTTTGGGGCAGGAGTTAGAGAGCCCATTATTTCTTTGGGTTTTGTCCAAGGGCCTAATTTCTTTCCAACAACTGTGAAAACTGAAGATGTTTAACGTTTGAATTTTTTATTGTGCAACAATGTGTAAAATGTTCATATTTTGCCAACTGGCCTTCCACCCCTGAAATAAATTCTTCAACTAGGGAACAGAATAACTTTCATGCACAAAGGTCTGGGGCAGCTTTGCTTATCCTGCAGGCCCAGAATCTTGGGCAAACTTGGAGTTACTGCCCTCGCTAGTCCACAAGTCCATACGGGCCAAGTGCTGTCTGCAGGCTGAATGAATAACCTCTGGTTTATACTGGCACTACAATTTTTCAAGTGTAGATGTAGCCGTGATTAATGAAATGTAAGTTCATTTTAACGTGTTACTGATTTCGGAGTAGTTCAGCGGTCATTGTGTATTTTCCCAATCAAAAGAATCTCACAGCCAGCTGCTCACACCTGGGGCCCGCGGAGCGTTGGGTCTTTGCTAGCTCATTTGGTGTGCTTGTGCAAATTAGAGCAAGGCACGCCAGGGGCTTCAACCCTGACGCATCCCCACGGTCTGACCTGCAGGGCAGCTCGCCGCAGCCCTGATACATTTTACATTCAAAAGTTCTTTACATTTGAAAAGACTTCACTATATCCTGAAGAATACCCAACAACTAGCAAATAAGAAATGGATGCTCCCTCTCCACCCACCCTCGCCATCGTCCAGGGCTTTTGCCCTGGAGGCTGGTGACGTATGCTCCCGCGGGTCCTGGCCAGGTCCCAGGGCTTCGGTGGGCTCACCATTGGCACTCACACCGTCCATCCCCATGGGCACCACAGTTCCGTTGCCCGAAACGTTCTGCAAGGAGCAAAGTTGGAAGGAAATTGGACTCGGGATCCCTTGACCTTTGACCTAGGAATTCACAGAGGAATTTTAAAAGTTGCTATTTCTTCAGAATGCATTAGAATTATTTAAATTTAGACCAGGGCTTTTTTTTTTTTTTTATTGTTTATTTTTGAGAGAGCGCAAGCAGGGGAGGGGCAGAGAGAGGGGTACAAAGGATCTGAAGCAGACTTGGCACGGACAGCAGCGAGCCCGATGCGGGGCTCGAACTCATGAACTGTGAGATCACGACCTGAGCCAAAGTCGGATGCTCAGGCGACTGAGCCACCCAGGTGCCCCTAGACCAGGGCGTATTAACCTTGCCATTATTGACATTTTGGTAATTCTTTGCTGTGGGGCTGTCCTGTGCATTATAGGATCCCTGGCAGAATGTCTGGTCTCAACCCATCAGATGCCAGTAGCACCCCCCTCCCAGTTGTGAATCAAAACTGTTTCCAGACATGGTCAAATGTCCCCTCGAGGGTGAACGTGCCCCCGTGGAGAACCACTGATTTAGAATATCAGAACGTCATCTGTGACATTAGCTTAATTTTACACTTTACATACGACTGCTGCAAGCATGCGTACTTTGCCGTCTGACATACCTGACTTCAAATTCTGACCCACACGTTACTAGCTGTGTGACCTGGACCAGGTTGCTTAACATCTCTGTACCTCAATGCCATCACCTGTAAGATGGGGCAGTACTATGCTGTCCTCATAGGTAGGCTGAGAGGATTAACGAGCTAAAGCTCCTAACAGATGGTCAATAAAGAGCAGCTACTGCACTCCAAAGCCCCCCTTTGCACTGGCCGAACACCAGATATCTGTGGATTTACCCATCATCAAGCCTATTTCCGGTCTCTGTGTTAGTGTAGCAACGAAGCACCAGACTCTCAAGTCAGGATACTAGGGTTTGAAAGGGTGGGCCTACACCGGCCGACTCCATCTTGTTCTGTGTCCTCCACCTTGACCATGCCTCCTCCCCTTGAGTAACCTCCCGCACACCCGTTCAAACTTCCCAATCAAAACACGCCCGGCGACCTGCATAAGAGGACTCCGACCCTTCCCCAGCCAATTGGCTGAGGCCACAGCCATTACCTCACCAACTGCCCCTAGACCCCTATAAAACCTTTGTGCTTCTGAAACTCGCCCTCTCTCCCTGGTATCTCACCGCTGCGTCGGTGCAGGTAGGGGATTGAGCTCGAGCTAGCTCGAATAAGGGCTCTTTTGCTTTTGCATCGGACTCGGCTCCCTGGTGGTCTTTGGGGATCACGAATTCTGGGCATAACAGGTTCACACTCCAGTTGCAATCTGGAATGAGTCACTTAACCTCTGAAGCCACAGTTTTCAAAAGAGAGAATCACTCTCCCTCATGAGGTTGCGAGAGGACAAAGTCACACGTTCAGAGGCTGAGCGTATTAATCGCCGTCAGGTGCTGCTAGCCTGCACCCGACTACTGGTAAAAACAAAGGAAGATGTTTTATAAAATTGCAACGAAATCACAGTCTTTCTCAACCTCCTTCCTCTGCTGCTGCCCCACCCCACGCCACCCAACCCCGCCCTGGGGAAATCCGCTGGAACCCCAAAGCCCTCACACCTCATTTTGGGATCACATCAGTTCCTCATGGGTACCTCTTGGAAACGATCTTCTCGTTTCTGGAAGTTCTCCTCAGTCTCCGCTGCCTGAGCTGTTCCCAGGCCCACTCTGAGGACCCCCAGGCTCGTGCGGTGGGGAAGCCCGATTTCCTAACGCTGCAGTCTGCCCCGCAGCTCCAGGGTCTGCCGTTTCAGTGACCCCACCTGTGAAATTGGAGCAACGCGAGCATCCGTCCCTCCAGGAAGCTTTGAGTCACTTGGGACTGCAGGTGCTCCTTATTTGTACTCCGCTGGGCATTTCTCTAATCGTTGTAATTCCACCGCGCTTTATTTATTTTTTAATGTTTTATCAACTTTTGAGAGACAGAGCGCGAACAGGGGAGGAGCTGAAGCCGGCACTGCGCTGACAGTAGCAAACTCAGTGCTGGGCTTGAACTCACAACCGTGAGCTTATGACGTGAGCCGAAGTCAGACATTCAACCGACTGAGCCACCCAGGTGCCCCTAATTCTACCTCACTTTAAAATAAACCTGCTTCGGGGCACCCCGGGGGGGGCTCAGTCCGTTAAGCATCCGACTTGGGCTCAGGTCATGATCTCATGGTCCGTGAGCTTGAGCCCCGCATTGGGCTCTGTGTTGACATCTCAGAGCCTGGAGCCTGCTTCAGATTCTGTGTCTCCCTCTCTCTCTGCCCCCTCCCCCACTCATGTTCTGTCTCTGTCTCAGAAATAAATAAGCATTAAAAAAATTTTTTTTTAAATAAACCTGTTTTTTCTTTTAATTTTTTTTGAACGCTTATTTATTTTTGAGACAGAGACAGACAGAGCATGAATGGGGGAAAGGGTAGAGAGAGAGGGAGACACAGAATCCAAAGCAGGATCCAGGCTCTGAGCTGTGGGCACAGAGCCCGACGCGAGGCTCGAACTCACCGACCGTGAGATCACGACCTGAGCTGAAGTTGAAGGCTCAACCGACTGAGCCACCCAGGCGCCCCAACGTGCTTCTTTTTCTAAACCATGAACTCCCTTAGGTCAAGGACTGTAGCCCATAGATATGTATATCCCATGTCATAATTCTTGCCACAAGGCAAATCCTCAAGGAACATGTTTTGAACAAATGAGTTGGGGAGTGTGGGGCATGCGATCACTTGGAAAGCTCTAAGTGTGACAGGGTGGGGTTTCTTCCCTCCTCATTCTCCTCTTGCCTCCACTCCCATTCTCTGCTGGGAAAATATCTGTCGTAAGAAGATGCAGAGAATGAAACTCTGTTCATGTAATAACTCATGGATACTGTGCAGCAAAGAAGCTAATATTTGCACAGTAAACATGATTTGATCGGGGGGGGGGGGATCTGGTTTCTCTAGGAAGAACCTAATGTATCTGCTACTGCCCCTTCGGGCTGAATATATGTGACTCAAGACAGAGGGCCCTGGGAAGGGTGGGTCCAAAAGGCAGAGGGGACTGTGGGGTGATAGGGCCACAGGGAGAAGGGAAATCCCAGGTATCCTCCAGGATGGACTTCGATATGGACTGGCAGGCAGCGCCCTGATGGGAAAGGAAACCAGTATCTGGCACCATCCCCTAGGCTCTGTGAGTCTTCATGCATAAGCACCTAAAAGTAAGATTTTTCTTTCTAGAAATCACCAAGCCTGAAGCTTACCACCGTCACTTAAATAACCAAACAACCTGACATGAGTAAGAGATTACAGTCAGAAAACAAAGTTGGTATTGTGGTTTATTTGATGTGGTTCAGAACCGCCAGGGTGTCCTTTTGGGTTATATTTAGAGAGTGATGGTTTTGTTGATATCTCCAATCCACAAGACCACAGTCACAGCCCTCTTGCCACAATTTATAGCCAAGTCAAAACTTAGATGCCTAGTCCCAGTCTCCTTCCTCCCCACTCGCAAAAATGAGAAAGTTTGTAATTTTACTGGAGGTCAGGTAGATGAACCAAAAAGTTTCATGGCATCGTGGCAAGGACGGCGGAGTAAGAAACAAGTCCTCAATGAACTCTGCCAAGAATTTGCAGTGTGACCTTCCTAACGTCACAACTCTTCCAGACTTCAATTTTCTAAACACGTTCAATGGAGCTATTATTACTTATATGGAGTTCACAGGGATGTTATAAACTGTTAGATTCAAAAACATATCAAATGGTTAGGTGCTATGCACTTTCAAGATACTTCTGCTACCAGTTTGGTAAATAACTAATGTGTGAAGGCTCCTATTCATTCTGTGGACTATATATTAAGTGCTTAATTACAGCAGTTGCTAAAGTATTGGTGGAGAGCCAATGGTGGGGGTGGGGGGAGCGTCATGGGGGTGGGCAAGAGGAAGGAATATGAAAATGAGAATGAGATGTTCCTTTGCTTCAAGGATCCCCTCTCCCAGGCGAGACAGAAGCGCTAAGTTTCAGGCAGAATGAGTCGAACACCAAAGCAAACAGACGAAGTGCTTCTGGAGGGAGCGCCCTTCTCCCACGCGTATGGCTGCCATTCCCACGCCGGCAGATATCGAACTCTTGGGAAGCCAGTGGAGGTACATGGATTTGGGAGAGTAAACTCTATTCACTATAGTTCTTCTTTTGATGTAAGTTGTATCCAGAGTTAGACTAGTTAAGCAAGATGGTTTTGCAGCTATATGGAGAACCTTATGGTCAGTAGGTCTGATTCAGAAAAAAAAAAAAAACAAAACCCAAAACCCATTTCTTCTCAAGCAGAGATAAAAGTGATCAGCAACAAGCCCATCAGGGATGCACGAGGCATTATCTACCTGGTGGCTTGCAGCAACATTTTTGCAGGATGGACTCAGGCACCTGTGTGAACAACAACAACAAAATACAGAATGTGTTCAAAGACTGGGAAACCAGAGGGAACAAAGAAAGGCCATTTGGGAAAAGTGCTACAGGTCTTTGCGAAATAGTCTGAGCTCTCCTTGGAGGCCCAGGGAAGATGGTAGACAAGGTGAATCTGGTCTTCTCCACTGCCTAGCACTCTCTGGGCCTCAACAGCATCTGCAGTCCTTGGGACTAACCCAAAGCTTCAGTGGAGGGAGTGGTGAAAGACCCCCCCCCCCCATCATCTGCCCACAAATACTTGTCACATCCCAGTCATTTCAGATCCAGGGCTCCTCACCATCTCCCAGTGATCAAAAGATGACTCCAAGCTCAGACATTTTGGTTGGGAACATCTGTTCCCAAACCTCCCTGAGTTTTCATTTGCTCCATTTCAACTTGTAATTTTGATCTGGTCTCTGAAGCTTGCCCTAAAGCTCCCTCTTGGGTGTGCTCAGGACCATTTATAGATGGAAGTCCTGTGCAGCTCTTGATTGTCTGTCAGTCAAGCTCTTAGCAGGGACAGATAGGTCATAAATGTCTGCTGTGGGAATAAAGCTTAACACATATGTAGTCCTTTCCAGCATTCCTTCAGTTATTTTCAGGGAACACCCTTTTGTTCTAAAGTAGTACATCAGCTGGGACCCAGCCTTCCACACTGCTTTAGAAGCATGCCCTTTGGTCTGTGTCATTCTCTTCCTCCTTCTCATGTACATTGCCTATTCCGCAGTCCTTGTCTCTAGAATAGCATCTAGAAAACTGGTAGTGGTTGCACATGCACACCAAAACCCCAGGCTTTTAATTCAGATTGAAAGGAAGAGCCTCAGTGTTTGCTGTATTAGATTCCTATGCCTACTCTAACAAATTAATCACACTCTTGGTGGCAGAAAGGTCAGAATCTACAATCAGGTTACTGAGCCAAAATCAAAGTATTAAGAGGGCTGCACACCCTTTGAAGGCTCAAGGGGAGAATCCTTTCCCTGTCTTCTCCAGCTTTTAGAACTGTGTTCCTTGCATTCCCTGGCTTTGGGCTCCTTACTCCATCTTCAAAGCCAGTAGTGTAACGTCATTGTTCAATGCCCTGTTTCCTTCTTCTGAGTCAAATCTCCTTTCACTTCCCTCTTACAAGGACACTTGTGATTGCATTTAAGGGCTGCCTACTCTGGCCCCTGGCCCCTCCTCTTCCCACCTCTTCACCAGCACATTCAAGGGCTCACATTCACATGTGGACACAGACCCATGCCTCCCTCCTAAGCTCCATCCTCCCTCCCCTACAAAGAGCTGCCCCTCGGCCACCCTCAGGCCTAGGGTTAGTGTGGGGAAGTAGGTTTTACTTCCATAAATGGGTTAGAAAAATCTTAGGGCGGAAAGCTGCCACCACAGGGCAAAAACGCTAGCGAGATATTGTAATGGAATCACGAGTAACTCGTTATATCACTTGCAGGAAATTACTTTCCATCTGATGCCAATATCACAAACTCCACTTGCCCCCCAGACCCTTTGCTTCTTACACACACAAGTTAACGATTACTATCTGGTTGTTTTCTCCACGTTCACGTGTGTAAGATCTTGTTTTCTTCACGTTCACCACACGGGTAATATCTTGTGAGCTCAATAAATACGGAGACGAAACTGCTGTTTAGGGCTCTTGTCTCCTCCTGGACATTAGTCTCTCTCGTTTTCATTTCTTTTTTTTTTTTTAATTTTTTTTAATGTTTATTTATTCTTGAGACAGAGACAGAGCGTGAACAGGGGAGGGGCAGAGAGAGAGAGAGGGAGACACAGAATCCGAAACAGGCTCCAGGCTCTGAGCTGTCAGCACAGAGCCCGACGCGGGGCTAGAACCCACGAACTGTGAGATCATGACCTGAGCCAAAGTCGGACGCCTAACCGACTGAGCCACCCAGGTGCCCCTCTCATTTTCATTGCTGCGTCCACTCTCTTGCTGGACAAGAGAGAACTTCAGACTCATAGTCTGCGACAGGTTAGTTCATCGGCAGCACTACTTGACAGGCAGACTAGAGAAAGGACTGGGCAGGCCCTTTGAGCTGGCTTGTGATCATTTGTGCAGGGAACTCAGGCTTCTGGATACCCAGATCATAAACAAGAAACCCAGATTCTCTGGTGAAGAGCTACTTTTAGTTGGGTTTTAAGATTGTCCACTCTGGCACACCTGGGTGACTCAGTTGGTTGAGCGTCTCTTGATCTCGGCTCAGGTCACGATCTCACCAATGAGCCCCACGTTGGGCTCTGTGCTGATAACGTGGACCCTTCTTGGGATTCTCTCCCTTTCTCTCTTTCTCTCTCTCTCTCTCTCTCTCTCTCTCTCTTACTCTCTCTTTACCTCCCCTGCTCACATGCTCACCCTCTCTTTCTCTCTCAAAATAGACGTTTCAAAAATTGTCCACTCTACTGGGGACCTATATTTTCGGTTAAATGGTAAAATACCATTAAAATGTTTGAGAAGTATCAAATCGCCATAGAAAGTACTGAAAATTTACTCTTACTTTCTGTATTTAGTTCACCATGGACCAATAGTACACAGGCCATACTTTGTGTACCACTAACTAGAAGATGAATGTGGGTGAACCAGTGTTCTGTGCTGTAACAGCAGGTATTTATTATTTGGTGTTTCCAGGGGACAAGAGTCTGTGCATGGGTTAGCTTGGTCTTCAGCTCAGGCTCTCACCAGGCTGTAATCAAGATGTCAACCAGGGCTGGGAGACTCATCTGAGGCTCAGGGTCCTCTTCCAAGCTCACTGGTTGGTGGCAGAATTCAGTTCTGTGAGGCTGCAGAACTAATGGCAACTTGCTTCTTCAAGGCCAGGAGGAAAATTTCTCATTAGGAAGGGCTCAGTCCCCTTTTTAAGGGATTTCACCTGATTAGGTCAGACCCACCCAGGACAGTCTCTCTCTTGATTGATAGGAATCTTGAGTACCGTCTTAGAATTCTTCCTACCACATTGGACTTAAAGTGGCACATCCTGGGGCGCCTGGGTGGCTCAGTCGGTTGGGCGTCCGACTTCGGCTCAGGTCATGATCTCACGGTCCGTGAGTTCGAGCCCCGCGTCGGGCTCTGTGCTGACAGCTCAGAGCCTGGAGCCTGTTTCAGATTCTGTGTCTCCCTCTCTCTGACCCTCCCCCGTTCATGCTCTGTCTCTCTCTGTCTCAAAAATAAATAAACGTTAAAAAAATTTTAAAAAAATAAACATTAAAAACAATTTTTTTAATTATTAAAAAAAAAAGAAGATCATACTCTTACACTAATGAGGCTGCCATTGCACAAATCATTTTAGGAATTCCTCTTTGTGAAGAATCTCCAAAAGCCTGTGGCATACCCTATTTAATAATTCAGGGGTACCAAATCGTCATCCATTGATAGTGAATTTTATTTTGGGGGAAGAACCGTGTCATTTGGATCCAAAGGTCGTGATCAATTTGTCAGTGATCTGGCTGAATTATAAAAACAAGGTACATATAAAAGTCCTTTTTCCAAGTTACTCAAACTGTTTGTCAATTCACTCCCAAAGTATTACGTGCAATGACCAAATTATTGTGAATAAGACCATAGCCCACCAAAGTGACTTTGAATAACTTATGACTATTTCTTTATAAATTATAAAGGGGCTATCACATACATATCTATGAAAGAGACAGTGGAAACATTGTTTAGGACTAATTGCCATTAAATTAAAGAAACTGAGGCTCACAAAATGTGTTTTCAAAAATCTCACAGCTGGTAAATGGTAGAACCAAGATTCAAGTTCAGATCCTCAAACCCCTAATCCAGAGATCTTACTATTAAACCAGCAAGGTAGTTATACAGTCTGTGTGTTCCCACTGTCCCCTACCATGCTCATGGCTGATCTTGCTAGTAGATGAAAGCACTCTTTCCTACTGAGCCAGATCCAGCTTTTTGGGGCACCAAACCAATGAACTGGTATTGATACTCAACTTATTTGTCTTTGTCCTTCTGCATTACATACCCTGTTGAAGAGGACAGCACTCATTTGAATGTACAGTTTCTGGTATGTTTGTTTAAAAATTAGCTACATAATATGCCAGTTAATGTCTTTGGCTCTTGGTATTTGTTTCAGGCCTTAAAACCTTATATTTCTCTCTAGAGACCCTCAAGAATTGCACCAGCCCACCAACACAAATGAACAGATCTATGAAAATCTTGTTTCCCCAAGTTGTCTATGTCTCCAGTTGGCTTACTAAAGAGCCACAGTCCAACGTGAAATCAATACCATCTGAAATGAAGCAACTTCCTGGCTTTCGACAATTTTAGGCTGTGTCTATTTCCATGTGTACCCATTTGTTTAAATTAGGTTGTTTTGTTTTTAAATTTGGGCTTAGTAAAGCAATCTGATAGCTTTGTTGATGGTCTTAGGTCTCAATTAACGCTGATTTGCCTTTTCCAACTGCCAACTAGATATTGACTTTACGCTTTTAACAAATGAGAGTTTTTCAAAGGGTTCCTGGGGACTCCTGCATCAGAACCATCTGGAGGATTTTTTAGTACCCTAGATATTGGCTGGTGTCTGATGGCATTTCTTTTTTTTTTTTTTTTAATTTTCTTAACGTTTATTTTTGAGACAGAGAGAGACAGAGCATGAATGGGGGAGGGTCAGAGAGAGAGGGAGACACAGAATCTGAAACAGGCTCCAGGCTCTGAGCTGTCAGCACAGAGCCCAACACGGGGCTCGAACTCACGGACTGCGAGATCATGACCTGAGCCGAAGTCGGACGCTTAACCAACTGAGCCACCCAAGCGCCCTTCTGATGGCATTTCTTAGGAATATGAATTTTTAACAAGTTCCCTGGATGACTTAAGATTGTTTAACAACCACTCCAATGTAGACAATTATGAAAGACTGATGCTCTTTCCAAGGGAAAATTTATATCTACATCTACATCTATATCTGTGTATTTAATTCTTTAAAGCTAGTGAATAGTGAAGAGCTGTGGACACAACGAAGGGTAAAAGAATTAAATTGCTCAGAATACGGGACACAGGGGAAAAAAGCATTGGAGAATTTGAAGATAGGTCAATATAAATGATCCAAATAGAAGCACAGAGAAATTTTAAAAATATTAAAAACAAAAATATTAGAAACTCAGGGGACTATATCAAATAGTCTTACATGCATAGAATTGGAGTCCCAGAAAGCAAGGAGAGAGAAAACTGGGTGAAAGAAATATTTGAAGATAAAACAGTCAGGAATTTTCTAAACTGATAGAAGACATGAAACCGCATATGCAAGAAACTCACCAAACTGCAAACAGGATGAATAGAAAGAAGATTGCTCCCAGGCACATTACAGTCACTGAAAATCAAAGATGGAAGACAAATTCTTTAAAAATAGCCAGAGGGGAATCCAGGGTGGCAGTGCCGAAGTTGCTGCTCTTACTACTGCTTCGAAGTGAGCTAAGGACCGAACCCCTCATCATGTTGAAGCCGAGCTGGGCCACTCAGGCCCTCAGGAAGCCTAAGGCCAGCAGCATGATTCAGACTATCATGTGGGCAGCCCAGACCATGTCCAGGTGCCCGGGAGGCCCCATCCTAAGTGAGCGAGGCGTCTTCATCAACCAGTTCTGCAAGAAGTTCAATGAGAAAGCAAAGGGCATCAGGGCACCTGGGTGGCTGAGTCACTTAAAAATCTGACTTAGCTCAGGTCATGATCTCACAGCTTGTGGGTTCAAGCCCCACGCTGGGCTCTGTGCTGACAGCTCGGAGTCTGGAACCTGCTTCAGATTCTGTGTCTCCCTCTCTGCTCCTCCCCCACTCACACTGTGTCTCACTCTCCTTCAAAAATAAATAAACATTAGGGGTGCCTGGGTGGCTCAGTCGGTTAAGCATCCGACTTTGGCTCAGGTCATGATCTCGCAGTCTGTGGGTTCAAGCCCCGCATCGGGCTCTGTGCTGACAGCTCAGAGCCTGGAGCCTGTTTCAGATTCTGTGTCTCCCTCTCTCTCTGTCCCTCCCCTGCTCATGCTCTGTCTCTCTCTGTCGCAAAAATAAATAAAAACATTAAAAAAAATTTTTTTTTAAATAAATAAATAAATAAATAAACATTAAAAAAAAAAAGAAGAAGAAGAAGACAAAGGACATCAAAGAAGGCATTCCTGGGACACCTAAGTGGCTTAGTTGGTTGAGCATCGGACTTCGGCTCAAGTCATGATCTCACAGTTTGTGAGTTCAAGCCCTGCATCAGGCTCTGCACTGTCAGCACAGATATTCTGTCTCCCTCTCTCTCTGCCCCTTCCCTGCTCATGCTCACTCTCTCTCTCTCTTTCTGAAAAACAAATAAACATTAAAAAAAGAAGAAGATATTCCTTTGCCCACCAAGAGCTTTGTGAAGCCTGACAGGACGTGTGAAATCAAAATTGGATAACTCACTGTTTCCTATTTTCTGAAGGCAGCTGCTGGGATTGAGAAGGGGGGCCTGGCAGACAGGGAAGAAGGTGCCAGGCTTGGTGTATGTGTATGAGATCGCCTGAGTTAAAGCGCAGGATGATGCCTTTGCCTTGCAGGATGTGCCCCTGTTGTCTATTGTTCACTGGCTCTTCCCATTCCCTGGGCCTTCGTGTGGCAAAGGACCTCAGTTCAGGAGAGTTGGCAGCTTTCCAGAAGAAGTGGGCCACATTCCTGGCTGCTCAGAAAGCAGCAGATTTTGGCAGCTCAAGTGGAAGCTGCCAAGAAGTGACCCCTGCCCCTCACACTCCAGGATTTTGAAGGAAGAAGCTAGAAAGGAAGCCAGTTGGAAAAGCTGTGCCAAAGGGGAGGAAGGGAGGTAACACTGACCTGATTATTATTTCCCTGACTTTAAATTATATATTTTTACATGTATGGTAATATCAAGGGATCAGGCCTCTGTCATACCCCCTCCCCAAAAAAAGCCAGAGGAGAAAAAGAGACACTTTATTTGGGTGGGGGAATTGGGAGGAGAAACACAGATGACAACTGACTTACACACAGAAATAATAGAATCTGGAAGATAATGGAATACCACTGTTAAAGTGGCAAATGAAAAAAATAACGAATAAAATGATTACAAATAACAAAAAAAGAAAATAATAAATAACAAAAACAATTTTTAATATCAACCTAGAATTATACATCCTATGAAAATATACTTCAGAAAAAGGGAGGAAATAAAGACATTTTCAAACAAACAAGATCTGACAGAATGTGTTATTAACAGATCTTACGTATTATAAATGGGCCATTTTGTTTACATCACTACAGTAACTAGAGATTTTTGTGAATTAAAGGGAAGTTATGCCAGATGGAAGCCTGAATCTACAGGAAGGAATGGAAAGTACTGGAAAAAAGTAAACATGTGGGTAAATAGAAAAGACTATCTTTCATTTTTTGAATCTTTAAAAGATGTTTGAATGTTTAGATAAAAATAATAGCAAGCCTTGTGGGATTTATATGTAAAACACATAAAAAAAATGGTGCTAAGGAACGAAGGGGTAAAATGGAATAAAAGTGTTTTAGGGGTATGACTTCATCCATGAAGTGCCATAATATTTATTTAATACAGACAAGGATATATTAAAGTTGCATATTGAGGTCACTAGAGCCACCATTCAAAAAATAATAAAGGCATAGCTAAGAGCTAGTAGAGGGGATAAAATATTATTATAAAAATAATAATCAGTCTAAGAGAAGGCAAGAAAGAAGAAATAAGGAATATGTGAGACAAATAGAAAGATGACTTATCTCTGCTGATGTGAACTTTGATCACCTGGCTGGGGTCGTGTTTGTCAGGTTTCTGCACTGCAAGCGTACTCTCTTCTTCCCACATTCCATCCTGGACTCTTTGAAAGGAAGTCATCATATGTACTCCACACTTAAGGGGTAAGGAGTTATGTTCCATCTCCTTGAGTGTGGAGTATCCACACAAATTATTTTGAATTCTTCTGCAGGGAAAATTTGTCTCTTTTCCCCCATTTATTTTTCAATCATTTATTCATATTAGTATGGATTCATAGGTATTTATTTACACTTTAGGTTATAATCTGATACTAAGATTTGTTTTGTTGTTAATATTGTTCTAGCTTTGGTCGCTGGGAGCCTTTTCAATTGGTTCCTGGCTCCCTTTAACATACCCCTCACCTTTTTTTGTTCGTTTGTTGGTTTTAGCACTCCCTTATTTTCTGACACTATAGACCCCTCTTCTATATTACCTGCCCAGGGCTAGAAGCCTTCCAAGGAGCCATGGTTCCTTCCATTGGAGAAAGGTTATAGAAACCAAGATCTGGGTGGTGGGTGTGCTTGTTGCTATTGGGATGTTGTTGGTTCTAAGCCCTCTCAGCTGACAGAGCAAGGAAATGTATGTGGCATGCAGTATACTAACCAGTGTATTTATACACAGCTGCAAATTTTCTACATGTAATCCATGTGTGCCTGTATTAAGCTAAACATGAATTCATACTGATGTCTCCAATTCTCATCCAGTATCACATGGATCATTCTAACCTTGCCTCCTTAAAAGCACCTCTTTTAAAATGTCATTTCCTCTTCTGGTCCCTTCCTCCATCTTTCCCCTAAATTATTCCATTTAGAGATGTTTTACCTTATACAGTTGCTCAATAAAGTCACTCTCTAGCCCTGAAAAGTCTGCTTAGACATTTAACATGTGGGAGATCTACACAGAAATACATCCAACAAGTGCTGTGTAAGCTTTTGGCTCTACCATTTGCCTTCTGCGTAAGTCTTTAGAGGTATAATTTAATTGCTCGGTACTCTAGTTGTCTGACCTATAAAAGGGCATAATATTTGACCTGTTCTCTCAGTAATTTGTTGTGAGGACCAAATATATAATGGGGAAAAATTACTTTATAAAATAAAAAGCACTGAGAACAGACATAGAATTAGAGTGACTTTGGCCAAGCTCCTAACACCATATCTGACACCATGAGGAAGAAACAGGCACCATCTTATTTAATCCTCAAAATGGGATACCTTTCATCATCCCCATTTTACTAATAAGGAAACTGAAAAAAATTAAGAACTTAGTAGTGGTAGTGATAATAAATAGTTAGCACTTCCTGAGGACTACTGTTCCAAGTGCTTTACATGTATTAATTCATTCCATCTTTAAAAACAAATTGTTTATTTATTTATTTATTTTGAGAGAGAGAGTGTGTGCTGGGGGTAGGAGCAGAGAGAGACAGAGAATCCCAAGCAGGCTCCACACCACCAGCATGGAGCCCGACACAGGGCTTGAATTCATGAACTGAGATTTTGACCTGAGCCGAAATCAAGAGTCGGACAACAACTCAGTTAACCATACGAGCTACCCAGCCATCCCTAATTCATTTAATCTTCACAACAACCTGAGAAAGCAATTTTCTATTAGCCACATTTTACAGAAGAAGAAACTGAAGCCCAGAAAGGATTCCACAGCTGGTAACTTACAGGGTTGACATTCGAACCCAGTTCTTTCTCTCTCTCTCTCTCTCTCCCTCTTCCACTTTTTTCCAGGTCTCTCTTTTTTTTTTTAAACGTTTTTTTAAACTTTTTTTTTTTTTTTTATTCTTGAGACAGAGAGAGACAGAGCATGAACGGGGGAGGGTCACAGAGAGAGGGAGACAGAGAATCTGAAATAGGCTCCAGGCTCTGAGCTGTCAGCACAGAGCCCGACGCGGGGCTCAAACTCACAGACCGTGAGATCATGACCTGAGCCGAAGTCAGACACTCAACCGACCAAGCCACCCAGGCGCCCCCAGGTGTCTCTTAACTAACAAATGAAAATCCCTCTACCATTGCTCATTCTTTTGACAAAAATTTGAGAACCTACTATGTGCTGTTCATTGGCTTAGGCACTGCTGATCCAGTACTAAATAACACAAAACCCAGGCTCTTATGATGCTTCTATTACACAAATATAAGCCAATGTTATTGTGTGAACATGCAAAAAATTATGTTTCTACTTAGAGTAGCCTCGTTCGTTTATGGTCACTTTTGAGAAGACATTTTGTCCTCAAGGCTTTATGCCAATAGTATTGTATGGAGCACAGTATGGTTTTTACTTGATTTGCTGTCTTATCTCAGAAGTCAGGAAACGGTGACTGCAGGTGACTCCTCAAGAACTGGAGTTGTTCTATTCACAATTACACATCTCTTTCTTACTTTTACAGCACCTCTCAGCCTTTTCAACCTCAACTGTCCTCAGTGGCACTGCTTTTAGCACCTCCTCACTGAGAAGAGTTGGTCTCCAGGACGCCCTCATCAATATATACTTGTCCAGGGGTGCCTGGGTGGCTCTGTTGGTTAAGCCTCTGACTCTTGACCTCAGCTCAGGTCATGATCTCATAATGGTGAAACTATGGCTCCACGCTGGGCTTGGAACCTGCTTCCGACTCTTTCCCTCTCCCTCTCCCTCTGCTCCTCCCCCTGCTCACGCATGTGGGGTGTGTGTGTGTGTGTGTGTGTGTGTGTGCTGTCTCTCTGTCAAAAAAAAATCCATCAATAAAAGAAAAAGAAAAGAAAAAGAAGTTCTAAAATATATATTAATATATTTAACATAATATATAAATATATATTTATATATACATATATATTTATCCAGCCAAGGCTGGGGCTAAACATAACACAAGACTCTGTTGTGACTGGATGTGATGCTCAGAACTGCTGCTGGATGAAGCCAACACAGAAATGGGGAAATCCAGAAAGCCACAGAGAAGTGGGGCCAGCGCCCCTGTGTACATTCGGTGGAGCTTGCCTAGTTTAGGGCTTGTTATGCAGAGCATGAATCCCCTCAGGGCTACGCTGTCCTCAGTTGGGTCTGTGGTTACTTGCAGCTAAAAGCATCCTCACCAAGACAGCATCGCAAAGGCCTCTTTGTTATTAAGAACTTGTATGCCTGGGAATCTTCGCTATAAACCACCCCATTTCCCAGAGGTACTAGCCAAGGAATTCTCCCACAAACCAATGAAATTCTCAGTCTTTGTGGTCAAATGCCCTCTGTCTGCCCTCTTCTTTTCCTTAGCTTTATTCCCTTAGACAACTACTCAAAGACACTTGGTACATTGAAATCACTCTAGCATTACCAAAAGCTATGTGATGCTGATTGGAGACACTTGAAGAGAAATAATGCTTTGAACCAAAGCATGTTTCCTAGTGTTATTGAACAACACAAAAATAGGACCTACTTAGCCATATACCCCCACTGTGTTATTCATCGTGTGGCAGCTTTGGTGAGTGCCCAAGTGCTTTTGGGGGCCTCCTGAGCGCGTCTTTCCTTCCCATTCCTTTCCTTGATTGCATTCAAAAGAACTAAAAACAAACAAGGCATTTAATTACTAAGGGTTATTCATTATTTTGTTCAAAGCCTAAAAGCTTGAAAGAGTCAGAACAATTCATTTTCTGAATTCACTCATCACAGTTTCCAAAACTGCCAATGTGAGCCAATCTTTAGTACTTGTGGAGAATGTTCTTTCACGGTAGTGAAAGAGCCGTAGTACCCTTGGACCAGTGTCATGAGATGAGCCTGTAGGCTGGATCCAACAATTAAGTCTTTTTCAAAAGATGTGCAGATAAGACTGCTTGGGAGTTTGGAAGCAACTTTACTCTAGGAAGGCAGGTCGGTTCCAAATTAGCATAATGTTGAAATTTCCTTTGCCTACAAGAGAAAGATGATGTCCCTTGCTTTGTCAATTCCATAAATTGTATTTATTCACTTTTGTCATAGTAGGTCCAGAAAAGTACAGAGAATAATAGAACCAGCAGTTATAAAATAACTATACTGATTTAACAAATGTAATATTTTGCCATATTTGGGTCATATATCAATATAATGATGGGTATCTCTATTTGACCCATGGAATAAATTGTTAAGTTAAACCAACAGTCCCATTTCTATTTCTCTCTTTAAGGAACACTTAAAAATAAACCTTTCAGGGGCGCCTGGGTGGCTCAGTCGGTTAAGCGTCCGACTTCGGCTCAGGTCATGATCTCGCGGTATGTGAGTTCAAGCCCCGCGTCGGGCTCTGTGCTGACTGCTCAGAGCCTGGAGCCTGTTTCAGATTCTGTGTCTCCCTCTCTCTCTGACCCTCCCCCGTTCGTGCTCTGTCTCTCTCTGTCTCAAAAATAAATAAATAAACGTTAAAAAAAAAATTAAAAAATAAATAAATAAATAAATAAATAAACCTTTCACTTCTGAGCCTTTTGCAATCATAATTTCAAAACAGAAGAGACAGGTTCCAGAAAAGACCGTAAATATTTCCAATAGGACTTCAGTGAGCTTTGCTGCTGCCTGGAGGTGGGCTATGGCTGGCAAGGGAGTCTGTGTGAACA